>NC_137624.1:12948825-13053825 GCF_963280865.1 Gymnoscopelus braueri
TTTAAATGTTGTGTGTGCATTTGTGTGCGTGTGTGTGTGTGTGTGTGTGTGTGCGCGTGCGTGCATGCCTGCGTGCGTGCATAATTTGCACATACTGTTTGTGGATGTTGATTTGTCTCTCTGCGTGTGCATGTTTATGTTATGTGCATGTGAAGGTGTATAAGTGTGTATTAATATGTGTCCATGTGTGCATGAGTGTGCTTGTGTTTGTTTCTGTATGTACTACTGTATGTGCGCCATTTGTCCATTGGGAACTTGACATATGAATGTGTTTGTGCGTATGTTTGAGTGTGTTTGTGCACAGACCACTTTAGGCAGAGATTCCTACCTCCATTATATCTATCAGCCACAGCAGTCCTTCCTATAGCATGTGATAAAGGATGGGAGGGGTAGGGCAGTTAATGTTGTGGTAGGCCTTATACAGTAAAAAAGTTTATACAGTATATCATGTTTAAAAATGTATTAAGCGGTTATTCAAATATTTTGAAACATGTTTTTTTTCCCCCCTTGTAGTATGTGGGGTTGGCAGATGAATAAAACATTTCTGGTGACATGAAAGCCACTTCTCAACACTATAGCCCCCCTGTTCGCTCGGGACTAGTTGTCTAGGTTGTCTGTGATCTCAGAACCAGAATCCTTTTAGTGCAAGCGCCATCGTTTTATTTGTTGTTTCCAGGGGGAGAAAGAGAAAAAAAGCCAGTCTCTACGGTACATATTTACACGTAGCATATCCATCCCTGTATGTACATATATATAGACATAAGGTGCATGATCATACTGTAACAACTGGTATATACTGTTCATGATATAGACATTAAGGTGCAGATCAGCGCGTTGTACATGAGATTAAGGTGCAGAGTATCAGTGCGTGTCAGGTTCAACCACATAGTCCGCAAAACTAAGGTAACTTTCACTGGTACGTATAATTCACACAGATAGGTCCATGAGGAATAGCAAAAGTCTAAGCTAGCCTGATGACAGGCGGTGGTCATGCCGTGTTCAACAGTCTGATGGTGGCCGGGTGGAGGCTGTTCATAAACCCTCGACACAGTCATCTTCATCCCGTGTGAATTGGTCACAATGGCAAATTTCATACCAATCATATTTTGGCAAAACACAGAGGTCATCTGATAATACTAGTTCTATGCGAATCAGCATTTCAGTTTGTATTCATTTTTTGTTTTGCGAGTCTAAGAGAGTTCGAGAAGTATGGAGGCCGCGTAATTTCAAAATGACATAAGGTCCCCTCTAATAGTAGTCCTGTGCAAAGAGGGAATGTGCAATTCTAGGATGAAGTGATATGCCATTCTAAAATGGAACAGCCATCCTTATAACAATATTCACTCTCCCTTGCATGACACATACAAACACTGCACATAGGCCTATAGTACCTGCAGACAAGCAAGATCTAATGACCTGACCAAACACGGAATGACCTGCCCAGTCCATAGACTAACCAACTGATAAAGCACATTTAAAACACAGCCATAGTTGACCAAAGTGCTCTACAAGATAAATCAAAACATTATACATATGCACGTGTGCCCACATACGCACATAACGTACATAAACCCATATAATGAAATGAAAAAGATTAGCTTAGGTGTGATTAAAAGCCAGGGGGAAAAAGTGAGTCTTAAAGGGATAGTTCACCCCCAAAATTACTTTTTGAATTCAAGTCTCCATGGGGTGAGTAATCGATAGAAAATACGTTCTTTTTTTGGTGAACTACTCCTTTAAGTAAAAGATTTAAAAACCTTGATGGACTGGGCAGATCTAATGGGGAGGGGCAGGCTATTCCAGAGCCTGGGGGCAGGGGCAGCAAAGGCGCGGTGACCCCTGGTTAAACTGAGGTATATACACAGTGATAGAGCCACGCTTATCAGAAGAGATTTTGCCATGTTATACCGTGTACATCACTATTTCTACATCCTCTCTAGAACCCAAAGGTATTTTTTTTGCCATAGAATACGTTATCCCAGCTTTAACATCAAAAGAAAAAGACAATCATTCTAAAAGCCTGGAGCAAAGCAAATCTCATGGCACCCCACCACAACATGGACTTTGGAATTAACAATTCTGTGGTTGAAATCCGCAATGGCTCAACCTTATCTCTATGCATCTCTGCCTATCACTAGCTCAGGCTCTCGCACGCACGCACGCACGCGCACGCACACGCACACGCACGCACACGCACACGCACACACACACACACACACAGTAAGAAAACCGAGCCTGAGGATTTGTTAAATGTGCAGATTCAATTCCAGATTCAGGAGCAGTGCGAATATACCAGAGCCTCTCTTACCCGCGCTGAGCTGAGGGTCGTGTTGGTCATGTAGCTGGCCGACGAGGAGGTCAGGGTGTCCGGGTAGGACACCATGGAGAGCGAATCGGTGTGGAGGGCCGGGCCCCCTCCGGCCCCCTGCTGGCGGGCCTTCAGTGCCTGGATCTCTCGTCGCAACACTAGCTCGTCGAAGCGCTCCAAATCCTGCGGCGTTACCAGGCCTCGAACCTCAGACAGCAGGTTGAACTACAGGGAAAGGTGTCGATATGGACAAGCAAAAGGTTTGGTAAAGGAAAGTTGAGGAAGGATTATACCGAAACCCTTGAAATATTAAAGCAAGCATTAAAGAAGCAGTACCTACTGTAGGGTAGTAGCAATATGTTTTTTTTTCTATATGTAATGTGATATTATATAAAATAAATCTATAAAAGGTGCACAAAAACTCCACCAGGAGGCACATCCTCCATCTCCATCTTTCTGTCCGTCTGGGGCATGTGATGACAATGTTTTGGGGTTGTTGACAATGTTTTGTGTGTGTGCGTGTGCGTGTGCGTGTGTGTGAAAAGGCACACAGGCAACGGGGGAAGGTACACAATTACATCATTAAGGTGCAACCAGAGTGACAGCCTGTGCTATGGAGACACATATTTGGACAGTGAACACACTGAAAGGTAGTGAGGCATATTGTCATCACTAGGAAAAACATGAAGTTGCATTGTTATTTATAGCCTAATATATTGCAATATGTGTGCGCGACCCTCTCAGCTCCAATGCAAGAGGCTGTGGAGTTCTGAACAGATTTCTGTCATTGTTCAATGTTCTGTGTAATCTGCAACGAGTGCCATTATGGCTAATTGACGGTCAATTGTACATAAAACTGAAGAGTAATGGCATGCAGGATGAGATTCTATTTGACAGGAGGCAGACCACGCCATCATAGTCTCAGGAAAGAGACCTCAGACGTGTGTGTTTGTGTGTTTGTGTGTGTGTGTGTGTGTGTGTGTGTGTGTGTGTGTTTGTGTTTGTGTGTTTGTGTGTGTGTGTGAGAGAGAGAGAGAGAGACAGACACTGCATGAGATGGAGAAAGAAAAGAGACAGATTGGTCTCTTTTCATGCACAAGAAATACGACGCTAATTAGCATAGTGGTATGCAAGATTAGCTGCAGGCAGACACACAAGACAAATACACACAAATAGACGAGGTTGAAAACCTTAATTTGAGAGATTTAAAAACAAAATAGAAGTTACATAATTTAAACAGCTTTTAAGTCCAATAGCTCCAGTTGGAAAGGATGTATCCTTCCAACAATGATTGGGATGATTTTAGAGGTAGGCGGCATAAGGAAGTTGTTCAATACTCTGAATGAAGTTTTCACCCACCCTCTTTTGGTAGTTTTTTCCCCATCCCTCACTCATTTTCTGGTCACACACATCGAGAATGACTGTGATTGTCCATTCGCTGTGCATGCAGCATGTATGTGCTCGCCCAAATTGCCTTGCATTTCATCCTTTATAATGTGATTATCACGCATGACACGCATGCTTTCATTGCTGCTGAAACCATACTATGCTGTTCAGAACTACCTCCAAGTGTAGAAGCCAATATTTTCCCATATAGTAGTATAGTATATTTATACTGTTGTACGATGGTTTTGCTTGCCGAAAACAGCCTATCTACTTAACCCATTCAATCTGGGAAAGCATCTGTGTCATTTTAGATTTGAGCGATAACCGGTGTTTTATACTTTGGGCTATTCAAAAATAGCAGACCTACAAGCTCTTGGAATACATATATCTTTTGAATCAACATTTTTAACTAAAATCTTTGCTTCTGGGGGTCCCTGGAACAACATATTTTGATGGGGATCGGTGGCCAAAAACATATAATTTTGAGGTGGTCCTTGACATGAAAAAGTTTGAGAACCACTGATATAGCCAAAGAAATCTAAAATGACAGATGCGTTCCTGGATTGAACGGGTTAAGCTCACAACACGTCATGACGCGATGCGAGCGACACCGTCGCATCCTTACAGACAGGCTATTTTCGGTGAGCGAAAACCACCGCTGTACGACCACGTATATTAAACCAGGCTTCAGAGTGCCAGTAAGGAACACAAGAATGCTCCTCCTGGGACATTCGAATAACAATACTTTTTGATATATCGTGTTTTTTATCGGGTGAGGTACTGCACACTGTCAGATAAAAACGAGTGACTTTTAAGAGACAGGAAGAGAAACAGACCCGAGTCCACCAAGGAAAGAACCTTGGCATAAATCTCGATAGTCTCACTAAACATGGCAGCCGAGTGATGAATGTGTATGGAATAAAGCATTACAAGATAGGGCAAAAACACTGGCAGCCAAATATATTACCAAAAAAAACCACACACAATGTGCTTAACCCATTAAGACCAGGAAAGCATCTGTGTCATTTTTAGATTTCTTTGGCTATTCAAAAATAGCAGATCTACAAGCTCATAGCGCGGCACCGAGTGCCGCGCTATGAGCTTGTAGATCTGCTATTTTTGAAAAATCGTGAACATTTGTGCAAATCTTTGAATATATATATATTTTTAAGCATTTTTAACTCAAATCTTTCTATCTTCTGGGGATTCTACAAATGTCTTCTAAATCCTAACAGTTTCTTTTTTAAATAACTTATGTTGCTATAATAGCAGTGGTTCTCAAACCATTTCATGTCAAGGACCACTCAAAATGATCCAGGGACCCCCCAGAAGCAAAGATTTGAGTTAGAAATGTTCGCATAAAAAATATATATATATTCAAAGATTTGCACAAATGTTCATGAATTCTTTCAAAGATAGCAGATCTACAAGCTCAAATGAGCTTGTAGATCTGCTATTTTTGAATAGCCAAAGAAATCTTAAAATGACACACAGATGCGTTCCCGGTCTTAATGGGTTAAACCAAATACACACTAACACACACACACACACACACACACACAGACATCCTTCATCCCCTGACCTTTGCATGGGTGTTGAGCAGCTCGAACAGGGCCATGACCAGCTGCTCCACCCCGATGTGTCCGTCCCGGTACTCCTCCACGTAGTAGCCCATGGTCTGCCGCTCCGTCTCGGTCAGCAGGTGGCGGGCCTGCTCCTCCAGCATGGCCCGGGTCTGGTTCACCATGCTGGACAGGGTCACCTGAGAGCCCGCCACGCCCTTGTAGAACACAGGCTGGTCGGGATGGAATGCGGGTGGGGGGGACGGAGGAGAGAGGAAGGAGAAGGAAAAGAGAGATTATTATTAACCACTTAAGACCTGTATACTTTGTTGTACGATGGAGAGCGAAAATTACAAAAAATATGAAAATTAAAAAACAAATCAAATAAATCGCCATTAATGACAAGCCCAAAATATGGACACCAGATTGAAAGTGAGACATGATGCTGGACATTTTGAATGGGGAGGAGGGGGGTGGGGGGGTTAGGAAGTTAAGAGAAAGTGACGTGGACATAAAAAGACAGACATCAGAACAGAGTAGGATATTACGAAGGGTAAATGTTAAATAGTGCATTTATATATGCGCTTTACATAGATTGTGCATTACATTCACCCATTCACACACACATTCATACACCGATGGCGGAAGAAACCATGCAAGGCACCAACCTGCTCATCGGGAGCAATTAGGGGTTCAGCGTCTTGCTCAAGCACACCTCGACACTAACTCTGGGGGATTTGAACTGGGAACCTTGCAGTCCCCATCCGGCCGCTCTACCGGCCACCCTGAGCCACTGCCGCCCCGTTTTTGTGTCACTGTGTCAAGTAAGTCTCAAGTCTTAACCTTTGGGTTTCAAGTGAGTTCCAAGTCACTGTGTTCAGGTCTAGTCAGGTCACAGGTCACACATTTCAGGTGTCAAGTAGTGTATTTTATTTTCAATTTTTTATCCCACAATTTTGTAACCCTTTTTTCACCCGGTGCCAATTTTCTAAGTGATCCTGGGCGCTACACTTCCCCCACCTAGCCTTCAATGTATGAGAGCCAACTGACCTTCTTGTCACCGTGGAAGGAACACGTTATTCCAACCAGTTCCTTTCCCTTCCATCAGGCTCCCCGGTTGTCATGGGGGAGGCGATATAGCCACCAGGATTACTACATGTTTTTGGGAGGGTATTAACTACCCTAGGAGACACGGAAAGAACATGCATACTCCGCACAGAGTAACACGTAGTGTATTTTAACACAATTTCTAATTCGGGTACTTTTTTTTCATCCACAATAGTAAACACGCAAGAGAGTTTGGTTCGGCATGAGAGAAATGGATAAGGCACTCTCTCCTATGAAGTCACTCGAGCAGGTGCTCAGGTAACAGTTGGCTGTGCGTGCCCGGTGACAAGCAAGGTCAGGTGCCCTTTCTGCCCAAGGGTTACTATGGCAGCTGACCAACCTGCACAAGCTAAAGAGCCATCATGTGATTAACTGGTACCGCAGCAAAACACCGTGAAAAAACGCTACGGTGGTTCCAAGAATGGCTGCATAGCCTACCAAAAAAAGTGAGGCGTAACACACCTTCCGTGTTCTGAGCAAACTCTCTCCCCACACTGTCCGCAGCGGGACTGTGGAGTGGACTATACCATCTTGTTCACAGGTGACATTAATGTTACTCTACTAAATAAAAGTGTTCCTCAAATTCATTTTGTCATTATGACAATGACAAAATAGCACCACGGTGGTGGCGTACACGGTCAGCACTGTTGCCTCACAACAAGAAAGGTCCTGTGTTTGATCGCCGGCTGGGGTGGCCTTTCTGTCTGGAGTTTGCATGTTCTCCCCGCATGTTTGCGTTGGCTTTACTCCCACACCAAACAACATGCATGCTAGTAGATACGCATTCCTTCCATTGTCACAGACCAACGTACTGACATCGTTTTAACTGTGGTTGGTCCCCAAGCGCTGCTCACTGCTCCTTAGGATGGGTTACATGTAGAGGACAGAATTTCCCCAAGGAAATTGTCTGTCTGTCTCTGTGTGTGTGTGTGTGTGTGTGTGTGTGTGTGTGTGTGTGTGTGTGTGTGTGTGTGTGTGTGTGTGTGTGTGTGTGTGTGTGTGTGTGTGTGTGTGTGTGTGTGTGTGTGTGTGTGTGTGCGTGCGTGCGTGCGTGCGTGTGTGTGTGTGAGAGTGAGAGTGAGAGAGAGAGAGAGAGGGGGGGGAGCAGGTGGGGTAGAAGAAAAATAATACAGGACGAAAGTGGGAGGGAGAGAGGATACAGGGGAGAGAAGGAAGGGAGGGGAGAGGGTTGGTTGTTCAAAAATAAAGACGGCTGAGAAGAAAGGTTTAGGACTTAAAGGTCAGAGTGTGGGGGAATGCAGTGAACAGGATGACAGAGGGAGAGGATTGGATGAGGTGGGGGGAGGAGGAGGGGGGGGGGGGTGTAGAGGGAGGGAAAATCCTCAGGACGGCTGGTTGGGAGGAGGAGGAGAAAAGGGGGATGAGGAGGGAGGGAGGGAGGAGATAAGAACGAACAGAAGAGCGGGAGGAGCGAGAGAAGGGTGAGGAATGAAAATGTGTCACTGGAAAAAGAGGAGCGGGCAGATAAGGGCGGTACAAAGGAGGCGACGGAGGGAGGGGGAAGCGAGACAAAAAGAGGTGAAGATGATTCCCAGGGGAGAGAGAGAGAGAGAGACAAAGAGCGATTTGAGAAATGTCAGAATGTGTAACTGCAGGGCAGTGGTGTATAGTAACTAAGTGCATTTACTCAAGTACTGTACTTAAGTACAATTTTGCTGGAGTATTTCCAATTTGCAATACTACATCTCAGAGGCAAATATTGTACTTTTACTCCACTACAATTATTTGAAAACTTTAATTACTAGTTACTTTGCGGATATAAATCATTATATTATAAAACATACATTAACCACTTTAGCACAATTTTATACATGGGCTATTTGAAAATAGCCAATCTGCAAGCTCACAACACGTCGCATCGCGACGCGTTGTGAACTTGTAGATCTGCTATTTTCAAACATTTTAGTACTTTTGGTACTTAAAGTATATTTTGATGCCAATACTTTTGTACTTTTACTCAAGTAACATTTTGAACACAGGCCTTTTACTTGTAACAGAATATTTTTTATATTGTGGTATTGCTACTTTTACTTAAGTAAAAAATGTGAGGACTTTTTCCACCACTGCTGCAGGGACGCCCAGAGGTGAAGAGGACGGGAGGAGAGCAGACAAAAGCCGAGGAGAGGGGAGGACAGGAGAATAAAAGGAATATGGATCACACATGCACGTGCTGAACTAAAAAGCCATCGCTCATTCACTCGCTCGTCCCACATGTATAAATTATTATCGTTCCTCTACACTTCCTCCTTTCTGACTGTCTTGCTATCATCCATTACAATTAATACAGCCAGTGCCACAGGGAGCTCCTTTACTAGCGCCCGCGGTACACTGAAAAAGTGTCGTTGGTTTAACCCTTTAAGACCGGGAAAGAATCTCATTTTTAGATTTCTTTGGCTATTCAAAAATAGCAGATCTACAAGCTCATAGCGTGGCACTTGAGCTTGTAGATCTGCTATGTTTTTTTTAAATCATGCAAATCTTTGAATATATATATTTTTTAAGCGAACATTTTAAACTCATGTTCTGGGGAGTCCCTGGAACAAAATGTTTTGAGATGGGGGGTCCACGGCCAAATACATATCATTTTGGGGGTCCTCGACATGAAAAGGTTTGAGAACCACTTACAGCAACATACGTTTTTTTCAAAAAACTGTAGAACCCCCAGATGCAAAGATTTGAGTTACAAATGTTCGCTTTAAAAAAATATATTCAAATATTTGCACAAAATGTTCAAGTTTTTTCGTCATACTGCTATTTTTGAATAGCCAAAGAAATCTAAAATGACACAGATGCGTTCCCGGCTTGAATGGGTTAACTAAAATAATATAAAGGTCCCTTTTTTACGCTCTCTGGCCTTTAGTTTGAGGGTGGTAACGATAGCGTTTATCGGCAGCACAATTCACGGTTTGGATGCTTAGAAACACAGCTGCGGAACCGGTACAGCTTGAACTTAGCACTAAAGGGGTACATATAGGCGTGATGAAAAAGGATGACCAACCACCAGAAAACCGGCTGTAATTGCATTTTATTTCACCTTTTTATCATGGGCTAGTGCTCCCCATCCATGGCTGGTGAGAATATGTTTTATTCCTGCTTCTGGTCAAACTGAATTAAATACACACATATTTCCTTTTTGGGAAATGTAGACTGTCTGATATGTTTGATATTAATGTTTGATGACATCACAATTTTATAACATTACATCAAAAATAATGTTAACCACATGAACCCTGACGTCCCTATTTTGGCAAAACCTTTAAAAAAGAACTCTGTTAGATCAATGTTAGCGAAACAGAATTGTGCAGTTAAAAAGTTTGGATTTCACTCATGAATCACTGTTTTCTCCAAATCAATCCACACTTTCAAATGTGCATAAGTTACTGTGATAGATTAGCTGTCTCAAGCACGTTTCAAGTCTCTACACAAATTAATTTGAAGTTAATGGAATCCAAAGGCACCCTGGAAAATCAAACAAACCACTGTCTGCTTCGTCAGTAATGTCAAGTATATCGATTCATGAGTCATCCTTTGACCAACCCTCTATATCTATGATCTCACAACGCATGTAGATCGGCTATTTTCAGCTAAGGTTTTCGCTGGATGTTCGCCTATTATGACATGCCCCCGACGTCCTACGGGCCTTCTACAGAGGCACCACAGAGAACATCCTGACTGGCTGCATCCCTGCCTGGTATGGGAACTGTACTGACCTCAACTGTAAGACTGTGCAAAGAGTTGAGCGGACAGCCGAACACGTCAGTGGATGGATGTGATCTTCCCTCCACCCGAGCGCCTTATGTGATGAATTGCAAAGCTTGCAGAATCATCAAAGATCCGAGCCACCCCAACCACGGTTCAAATGATGCCAAATGGGAAGTGGCTACGTGGCCACAAGGCTACTGCATGGCAGCAAGCTCCTAAAGAGCTTTTTCCCCCAGACCATTAGACACGTGAACGAGCTAGCCAAAGCAAAAGCCAAAGAAAATCTTGGGAATTGCTAATACCCCCCCCCCACCCCCAAATGTTACTCATATTTTTCTGTATGAAGTAACCATAAAGACAACCTTTAAACGTGCTGGGTTCATGTGGTTAAAAACATATTTTGCTGTGAAGTAGGAGCCAAGTTTCCCATCCCATTCAGAGGGACAACACCATAGCACTTGAGTAAGCTACAGTATATATCCTACATCCTTTTTTTTTTGCCCATTCTTGCCAATTCTTTCACGGTGCGTCTCGTCCCCTGATTCATTCTGTTCCCACTCACTTTATTTTTATTCCAGCGATCTGCTAGCTAGCGTACTGTTGGTCTTTAATTAGCAAAGATACCCTTTCAAAGTCACAGCTTCCAGGTTCCACTTGTGCTTGTGCATGTGTGCGTGTGCGTGTGCGCGTGTGTGTGTTAATGTGTGATAATTTGTCAGTGTTAAAAGTAAGTAGCCTTGGGAGCCAACGGTTCCCGAGCCAGGTGGCCCATAGGTCAGGTCAGCCTATCTCCATGTTTCGGTAGCGTGTACAAGTACACCCCCCTGGACATGACACTAGTGTGTCACAGGGAGTTACCCCAGTCCAACCCTTGATGCTGAGTGCCAAGCCGGGAGGCATTGGGTACCATTTCGTATTACCATTTAGATTGAGCCCCCGACCTCCCACTCTCAACACAAGGCCACCGAGCTGGTTAATTGGTCAAAATCTTCAGAGTTAATTTATCCATTTGTAACTCTGAGAGTGTTTCAACACCGTTGTGCATTGGTTCTCAAAGTGGGGTCCGGGGACCCCCAGGGGTCCTTGAGGGAGTTCCAGGGGGTCCCCAGCTGGGGATGGATAGTTAGGAACCAAATGGACCCTTATGGGTCTGTAACTCTGAGAGTGTACCCTAACGGGTCCATTTGGTTCCATTTGTACACTCTCAGAGTTAAATTAACATTGATTTTACAATATAAATTGGGGTCCCAGAGATGTAAATGCCATTAAATGGTCCGTAGCCTAATGCATGTCAAACTGGGGGTCCTTGAAATTTAAATGGTTGAGAGTCACTGCTAGAGCCGTAAAAATCTTCTCTTATGGGGGTCCCTGGCATATCTTTTCAAATGGGGGTCCGTGGGCTAATAAGTGTCAATTTGGGGGTCCTTAACATGAAAAAGTTTGAGAAGCACTGATGTAGTGTGTGTGTGTGTGTGTGTGTGTGTGTGTGTGTGTGTGTGTGTGTGTGTGTGTGTGTGTGTGTGTGTGTGTGTGTGTGTGTGTGTGTGTGCGCGTGCGTGCGTGCGTGCGTGCGTGTGTGTGCTTTCTATGGCTATGCTTCACTGTACCAAAGTGAGTAGACTGAAAGAACGAGCCCAATCGATGGTCTTGAAGGGCGGATCCAAACCCAGCCGCCCGGATTCGTGCGGCACTTCCTATTGCTTCACCAATCTATGTCCCCGCCTCCCCTCCCCCCCCCCCCCCCGGCCTGTGCACGGAGCACGCTGACGTCACCAAATTTAGAGCGACGCCCCTCTGCACTCTGATTGGTTAGGAGATAACAAGGTCCTAAGACCATCGTTCCTGCATGGTTCGCCCAGGCTTTTTTTCTTTTGTAACAAAAAAAAAGGCATGGGTTTCCGAGGCTACAAAGTGAGTGACAGCGCAAGAGACAGCGACAGCTGTAAGACAAAGACCAGCATATGCTCTCCCGCCTTCTCGCCATCTTCAGTTTGTATAACGACAGCTGAAGTTGTTCTGCATCTCCCAGCAGAGCCAACAGGCCCAAGGTGAACCCTTCAGCTATACTGTACCCTGGCGGAATCTTAATCACCCACCTGCTTCACCAGCAGCATTTGTACTCACCATTCACATCCCTTTTAGGCCAAGGTCACAATGGAGTGACACAAACACGGGGGGAAAAAAGAAAGCGCACCATGAACAATAGTTCTCTTATTGTCATATCGCAGGGCAGATGTTTCGTTTTATGAAGCTAATGAAATCTACTCCGCTGAAGGGAAAACAACCCGCGATGTGTGCAGTGTGGCTAATGGTGCTCTATGGTTTATACTTAATGGACATCAGTGATGTGAAGTAACTAAGTACATTTACTCAAGTACAATTTTGAGGTACTTTACTTCTGCTCCACTACATCTCAGAGACAAATATTGTACTTTTACTCCACTACAATTATTTGAAAACTTTAGTTGCTAGTTACTTTGTAGATTTTGATCCATTTTTACAAAACATACAGCCCTACATACATTTCTGCCATTTGAAAATAGCCGATCTACAAGCTCACAATGCATCACGTTGCGACGCATTGTGTGAGCTTGTAGATCAGCTATTTTCAAAAGATTTGACACTTGAAATGGGACATACTGGATAATGAGTACTTTTACTTTTGTACTTTAAGTATATTTTGTATACTCAAGTAACATTTTGAACACGGGCCTTTTGCAGTATTGATTTTAACTGACTTTAACTTAAGTTAAAAAAAAAGTACTTTTTCCACCACTGATGGTCATTCAGAAATGTGTGGTCCGCTCGCTGGACCTGGGCCATCTCTGTGCGGTCATTCTCAGTCTCTGGCTCTGGCTCTGGCGGCATCTACATCAGATAAGGTGACCGCAGCCACTTTATCACTGTGGCCTATACAAAGTATACAACTGACAATCGATGAAGAGAGAGATGGGACCAGATCTATACAAGTTAGCTGGACAAACAACTTGGGCAACACCCAATAGGGACAAGGCCTTATCTCTGATACTTAAAGACAAAAGGAGGAACACACACCATTATTGCGAAGGTGCCGACCACGGTGAGGATAACGTTTTTAGGACGCCGTTTCTCAATGTCACGTCTCTGGACCACCGGGGGTTCCAAATGGACCCTTATGGGTCTGTAACTCTCTAAGTTAAAGGGATATTTCACTTTCAAAAAAACTTTTGGTCATTTTATGGTCTACTCAGGCTTTTGTGAACCCCCCAGACAGTTTTTAAGTTGCTCGATTCAGTATTTAGATATTTGATATTCATTTTATCAGACACGCCCCCTTCCTATACAAACCCATTGTAACTTCAAACTCCATTTTAACCATGTTATTTTTTTTACTAAAATTTTTATCCCACGATTTTGTAACCCTATTTCTTACACCCAGTGCCAATTGTCTATGTAATCCTGGGCACTACCTTCCCTCTGCCAACCTAACGAGGCCAGGGCCGAGCTCATGCCTCCTTCAATGCATGAGAGCCAACTGACCTTCTTGTCACCTGACAGGGGAGAGTTTCCCTGGTTGGACGTAGCGCGTGGAAGGAACACGTTATTCCAACCAGTTCCCTTCCCCTCCATCAGGCGCCCCGGCTGGCCAGGGGGAGGCAGTATAGTGACCAGGATTACTGCATGTTTTTGTGAGGGTATCTACCCTAGGAGACACGGGGAGAACATGCAAACTCCACACAGAGTAGGCCCTTTCGCCAACCCCACCTAGGGTATGGGCACTGATGACGCGGAGGAGAGAACACGCCCCCAACGCCCACAGCGTTTTTAACCATGTTAGATTCATCAAAAAAACCCGTCCTTGGTTCTGGTGACTCATACCGCTCCCCTAATACATGAGGGGGCCGTGTTTTTTCAATTACTTAATTTATTTATTTTTAATATATTTTTTTGGAAAATGAAAAATAAATAAATAAATAAATAATGAAAAAAAAAATCGGAAAAACACGGCCCCCTCACGCATTAGGAGGGCAGGGTGAGTCACCAGAACCAAGGACGGGTGTTTTTGATGAATCTAACATGGTTAAAATGGAGTTTGAAGTTACAATGGGTTTGTATAGGCAGGGGGCGTGTCTGATAAAATGAATATCAAATATCTAAATACTGAATCAAGCAACTTAAAAACTGTCTGGGGGGCTCACAAAGGCCTGAGTAGACGATAAAATGACCAAAAGTTTTTTTGAAAGTGAAATATCCCTTTAACCCTTAAGACCGGGAACGCATCTGGGTCACTTTTTGATTTGAGCTGAAAAGCATTATTTTACACTTTGGCTATTCAAAAATAGCAGATCTACAAGCTCATATCGAGGCACCGAATGCCGCGCTACAAGCCTGTTCATCTGCTATTTTATTTTAATCGTGAAAATGTGTGCAAATCTTTGAATATATATTGTTTTAAAGCGAACATTTTTAACTCAAATCTTTGCTTCCTGGGGGTCCCTGGAACAACATATTTTGAGATGGGGGTCCCATCTACATCTACGGCCAAATACATATCATTTTGGTGGTCCTTGACATGAAAAAGTTTGAGCACCACTGATATAGCAACATACGTTTTTCAGAAAACTGTTGGGATTTAGGAGACATTTGTAGAATCGGCTTCAGGTCTTAATGGGTTAAATAAGCACTCAGGATTTTACAGTGTAGATATAGGCATTGAAAAAGTGGACTCAAACGAGGGTTTGTGGCCTAATGCATATCAAACAGGGATGCCATTGTATTATTACTGTAAAACAACTTCTACAATTGGACTCTAATTGGGTCTCACTATTGATCACAAACAGCAATCAAAAGGCAATAATTTGGAGCAGTTACCAAACAAGAACCATGAATGTAATGAATGGTTCCGCCGTAAAATACAGAAGAGCATTTATGGATAATTTGTGCCAAAGTCAAGTAATCTGTGGTTTATGAATCTGTGCCTAGCCAGCCACAATGGCCTCTCTCTCTCGGGAAATGTATCTTACATTGGTAGATGAGCTGACATAAAATACAAAACACACACACACACACACACACACACACACACACACACACACACACACACACACACACTAATATTTAATAAGTGTCAAAAATCAGATTTGATGTGGTTCAGTGATGCAGTAGCCTGAGGCTACGAGCTCAATCCATGGTCTTGAAGGGCGGACCCAAACACAGCCGCCTGGATTTGTGCGTGGCTTCCTATTGCTTCACCAATCTATGTCCCCGCCTCCCCTCCCCTCCCCCCCTCGGCCTGTGCACGGAGCACGCTGACGTCACCAAATTTAGAGCGACGCCCCTCTGCACTCTGATTGGTTAGGAGATAACAAGGTCCAAGACCATCGTTCCTACATCGCTCCCCCAGGCTTTTTTTCTTTTGTAACAAAAAAAAAAGCCTGGGTTTCCGAGGCTAGTGATGCAGAGACTTAAATTCCTTCTTCTTTTTTTATTTTTTTACAATATAATACTTACTGTAGAGAAAGCTGGGGATAGGCAAATAAAGAGAACAGATACATGACGTTTTATTGTGGCTCTTGTGTTACAATCAAATCTTTTTTTTATTTTTGTACATTGTGCAGCTTTCAGTTACGGGATGGGTCTTGGGACAAGAAACAAAAATAGAAATTCATTCATTCATACATATTCCCTGCCAGGCCAGTAGGCCGAAGGCGAGGGATTATTTTTTCACTCCTGTGAGTCTGTCTGTCTGGCTGTCCGTCTGTAAACAGCTGTCTCAGGCACCGCTGGACTGATCAGCGTGAAACTTTGCCAAGGAAGAACCTCTGCCACAAATTGTTCAAATTGGTGTGTTATAGCACCACCAGGCTGATTCGCAATTCACTGTTAACCACCGTCATACTATGTAGCGCAAACGGGTCATGAGTCAAAACAGGGTTCTATTACCTTTCTTAGATTAATGGGACGCGTCACTGTGCTGATGCCAAGAGCTGCTTGAAAATGTAATTATTCATTTAACTCGGAAGAGTGTACAAATGGAACCAAATGTCCCCACACTTTTGGAGTTTAATTAACACTATGGATTTCACTGTGCATTGTGCTAGATAGATTAGCCTTTCATCAATTAATCAATTGCTACTCATGTAACTATGAATGTTTAATCATAATGGTGTAAATGTGATATGTAAACCTCTTCAGAAGAAACCAACACCTAACCCAAAGAAAGCAGAGGATTTGAGAATAACAATTTGTATTCTGGTTCTCCATTTTGCTGTCTCCGTCTCTCTGGTTTTCTTTTGGTACTATTGCCAGCTTAACAAGGAACCACATATTCCTTCCCAAAAAAAAATCACCTTTTGAAGCAGCACAACAGCACAACAGTACAAAGACAAATATAATATACAAATGTGGAATTTGTCTCACATTTAGGCATTTAAAATATATTGTATAGATAGGCTTTTAGGAGAACATGAGACGAACTGAGCCGTATTAGACATTCGACAGAGGGAAAACAGAACATTTCCAACATTTTGCCAGCCTACAAAACATATCAAGGAAATGAAAAAATCCGACCGGGCCACACATCGCCAGTTCATCAGCGTGTTGGTGGTGTATTTTCCAAACACGTCTTCCATGGCTACGGTCTGTCAGAAGATTAGTGTTTGAGATGAAGACACAGATGTTTCCACCACCCAGTAGCGCCCGCTTCTCTGACTATGACAAATGTGCGACAAAGTGTGTTTTTGTGTCCCTAGTTTGTTTTCACACTCCCATGCTCTTTCTTGTTCTCTTTGTCTCTCTCTCTCACTTTCTCTACCCCCCCGCCCTCCCCTCTCTCTTCCTGTCCCTCTGTCCGTCTCTCCCTCTCTCCGTCCGTCTCTCCCTCTCTCCGTCCGTCTCTCCCTCTCTCCCTCTCCCTCTCTCTCTCTCTCTCTCTCTCTATGTTTTAGAACAAAATTAGAACATCACTTTCCTCTCAGGAAATGTAACACTATTTTCTTTGAGAACGGCAAAGCAGTTAGAGTGAGGTGTGCGGCAAAAGAAGAAGAAAGCTATATGGGAAAGCTATAAAAATCGATTCCACAAGAAGGTAGTACAGATTGGCTTTGACCTTGCAGGAGCTAACCTAGTATTAAAAGCCAGGGCCTCCAGATGGGACAAGTGCACACTCGGTTGTTGTTTTAACCGTCTCAGGGCGGCAAAATGAATATACATATATATGTCCATATATGGGCATAATATGGAGATCTCTGTATTCTGTATGTCTGTCTGTCTGTCTGTGTCCCTTTTATGTATGTAATATTGACGTATATAACTTGCCTCCAAGTACTAATAATGGGTACTGCACTAAGTAATCTGACAAGTGCTTCCAACAAGCATCGTGCTGGACAAATGACAGATCAACAGTTTAAAAAAAAAGGGAAAAAAAGAAAGAGGAACAAAAACAATTCTGGTATTAGTCACCGTTATTGTTATCGGTATAGAACACGGTCTTCTCCCTATTTTGGACAATATGTCATCCATTAGTAGGGATTGTAATATTTATTCTGGCTTTAATCGGACTGGTCTCATGACCTTGTATCTTACTGTATCTTACACAATTACTTAAATAACCACACTGTTGTCAAGTAATCCAGTAAGCAGGTACAAGCCCATTATAGGAACTCTCTCTCTCTCACACACACACACACACACACACACACACACACACACACACACACACACACACACACACACACACACACACACACACACACACACACACACACACACACACACACACACACACACACACACACAATGGGTCCAAGCATCAGTCTACAGTCACATCCTGCACAGATTTATCATAGGAGTCCATTGAACACCTGGAACTTCTGTGAGTGCCAATATGCCACAGTATGGGATTTATTTTTATTGTTATTGTTGTTAATGTTCTGTTTAATGTACAGTATTCCAACTGTATTAGCTCCAGTGGTCTATTATTTGCCCTTGATGGTGTATTCATAGGTTGCAGAACCTCAGTGAAGTTTCTCCAGATTGGCCTGCAAGGATTTGAAGTTGACAATGTTTTGTTGCAAGGCAGAATTTTTGGGGAGTTGGTCATAGACCTCCAGCAGGCAAGTGGACTCCAATCTCCTGCATGGTGCGTTTGACAAAGCCCACGTCCCAGTTCAGCTGACACACCTGCTGTTCCAAAAACCTCACAAGGAATTGAAGAGGAAAGTATCTTCCAGTGTAAATCTTTCCAAGTGGCACCAGTTTTAAATTGAGGGCCCTCATTCTGTCTGCTGGACTCATGTCTACACTGTCAGTCAGCGCTTTCTCTATGATCTCCTGCCACAGTGAGTGCACTAGAATTGGGTCCGAGTGTCCAGCACAATGAATGATGGCCAGTTTGCACTCTGACAACTTAAAATGGTCGGCAAACTCTTCGTAGAGCTTGGTGATGTCCATAAGTTCTGAGTCCAACAGTGAAATGGCATTCTTCACAGAGGGATGCTGGGAACACTGTCTGGACAACGTGTCCTGGATCTGTACTTGGATACGCACCACCTCCATCTTTTCTTCAAGCTCATGAAGGAACTCTCCATCAGCCGCCTGGGCCTCATCCCAGCCACAGGAGGAGCTCTTAGCGGACAAAATAGCTCTAGAAATGTACTGCAAACGCTGCTTCAGGGGGATCTCAGTGCTGTACATGTCAGCAAGGCGTGCCAATACGCGGGCTGCCTTGCCAAAGCTGAGGTTCTTCTCATAGTAACGCCACAAGAGGTCCATGTTGCGCACCTTACTCTGGTCCTGCTTGATCATGTGCATCAGGTGTTCCTCCAGATAAGGGCAATTTACCTGGAGCAGCTTATCAGTAAGGTCAGCCTGGATGAGCCAGTTATAGAGAGCTACGTGAAATAGCTCATCCTGAGACCTCTGGGCCAGACCCAGCATCTGTTCAAAGCGGGAAGTAGCAGTCTCATTACTTAGCATGTTAGGGTGAGATGTCAGAACTGGTCCAGGCTGCAGAGACTGAGAGGCAACCTCGCTCTGGTTCACCAGTTCCTGCATGGTATCTGTGATGCATTTATAACATGAGAATCTATCCTGGAACGCCATCTGTCCAGCTATGTCGTCCTCTGGCTCCCCGTTCTTATAGAAGTGGCGACCCAGACACTGGGGATCCTTCCTGTCTGCTGCAGTGAGGCACAATTCCAGGACTCCCTCATAGAAATGGACCTGCCTGTACTGAAAACAGACGAGGGGCAGGTGAACATGGTGGCTGATTTGCTGGTACAGCCGTAGTGACTTTCTCAGAGTTCTCTCTTTATCCGTCTTGTTCTGGATCTGCCGAGAGCACTGCAGCAACTCATTAGCCTTAGAGAAGACACTGTCATCACTGCTGTACAGTAAGGGACAGATGTCCCTGAGGCGATTACTGATTGCATCCACTAAGTAGTCCTTGTCTTTCTTGTAAAAACTAATAAGCGCTGTGATGAGAGGTCCTGCAATCTCTTTACCTCGATTCACCACATCCTTAAAACTCACTCCCTTCATCTGCTCCTGCAACTCCTTGGGGAGCTCTGAGATAATGAGGCTGAACTGATCTTCACAGAGAAGCTTCCAAAGGGCCAGTGTCTGACAAGAACGATGAACCAGCTGCTGGATACCCTGCAGGGACATTTTCTCATAGACCTGTAACTCCATGTGAAATTTCCTCTGGAGCTCCTGCTGTACTTGCTGTAAGCTAGCTCCATCAGTGGGCGTGGAATCCAACAGCCTCTGCTGCAGATTGGCTTGGGAGCTGACACTGGCAGCTCCCAAAGATGAAGGGCTGAACTGAAAATTGTTATCAAGGAATTCCTGCAGACCCTTTAACTTCAGAAGGACTGCCTCCAGATAACGAGGGCCAACACTGCTCTCCAAAATAGTCATAGTCTCATTCTGTTCGTTAATTGTCTTCTCGACAACAAGGCTCCCATCCCAGATACTCCCCAGAATACGGGTGAAGTAGATGCTGACGCCATTGTGTTTCCCTGAGAAGGCCACGGGGCAAACTGACACCTGGGCAATAGGGGCAGCACCAGAATGCCAGGGGGCTGCAGGGCCAATATGGACAGCACCAGAATGTATGGGTGTCGCAGAAGATGTGGTGCCTGAGGGGATTCTCAACTGTGCTTCTCCCCCGTATCTGAAGATGGCTCTGGTGGCCCACACCGAAACCTCCGTGTCACACGCAGCCTTAGAACAAGCCAGGATCAAAGCTGTGGCACATGCTTGTTCCTCCCTGAGCAACTTGAAGAATCGTTCAATTTCTTCACCTTCTCCTCCAGCGCAGCTAACCAGCAGGTGGCGCAGTTGGTCAACTGGAAGTAGCTTATGGAAGATGACACTACCCTTAGTAGACAGAAGGACAAATCTCTGTCGAGAGATACTGTGTTGTTCGACCACCACAGGCGGGTCAGTAACGGGGACCAGATGTTTGTTCAGCAGAGTAGAGACCTTGGTGGGCCTCTCCTCATTAATAGCACAGAGTGCCCAGGAATGACCATCTACATTGGAGATCATCTGAGTCTCCATCAGAGGTTTCCTGTATGGGAAAGAGTCGTGGTTGACGCACCACAGGATGTCGTTATACTCTGTCTCGGATGCAGCCATTAGTAGAACTCCTTTGCTATGCAGAGCCTTGTGGACCTTCGCAGGTTTCGTTAGGGTTGAAGAGGCAGAAAACCCCGGTGGAAGGCGGACATGAACCAAGCGAAGAAGGCTGGGTCTCGCAGCAACACACTTCTGTTGGCTATGTGGGGTGGTGCTGAAGTAGAGACGCACACCTGCATGAGTAATAGCAAGCAGGTGACAGCCTAAAGACTCATATTTGTCAATCACAGAGATCTGGACAATTGGGCTGAAGACAGAAGGATCAACTGTACAGGCAACTTCTTTTGCTTTAGACACAATGTCACTCTGTGACATTTCACCTTTCACCCAACTAACGCCCATGCCATCAGCACCCAGGTCATATACCTGTAGGACTCCTGTCTCTGAGTGGGTGAAGAGAGTGTTGCGGGAGTTGTCAATGGCAATCTGTACAATAGGGTTATCGACTGATAACAAGGGCTGGAGCATGGAGGGAACAAGAAAGGATGCAGCCCAATCCGATACGTTTTTGTAATGCTTGATCTTTCGGCAGCACTGGCTGAACCAGCCCGCCTCAGCCTGGTAAATGAACTCATACAGGCAGCCATCCTTGCCTGCCATGAAGATGCGTCCGTGGTCTGTGGATGCAATGGCCAGTATGTAGGTATTGTCTGTTGGGATGCGTAGGGATGCGTGGGATGCGTGGGATGCGTAGCGTAGGTCTGGTAGCAGTTGCATTTCACCGGACAAGCTGTCATTCAACCCTGTATGGCCTTTAGGGAAACCGAGTCCAAGGATGACCACCTCCACTGGAGTGGCTAGCACTAACAGATAGTCGATGCTAGGCTGAAAAACTCCTGGCTTCGGTTTCACGAGACCCACTGACAGGATGGTTTCAATGAGACCATCAAAATACGCCACGTCACCACCATTTTCATAGTCCCACATGAAGATGACATTGTCAATGGTGAGCCATGCTCGACTTATCTCAGGAAAGACTCCCATCGTGCAGTTACACTGCATATGGCTGAATCTTTCCACCAGTTCAGGAGGTAAGGGTACCCTGCGGCCTGCACTAAGCTCTGGGAGGTTTGGCACACTGAGCAGTCCCGGCCCCTGAAGGGGATAGTCCATGTCTGACATTCCAGAGAGTGATGGCGGAGAGTACGGAGAGGGAGGAGAGGAAACCAGCTCTGACAGATCAGGGAAGTGGCGGTCCTCTTTCAGGTGATCATCCATGAGCCGAACAGTGTCCTCCAGCGTCCCGGTGGGTGCAACGGCGGGGCCGCTGGGTGTACCGCTGGACGCCATGATGAAAATGCTACCATCACTGCTGTCTCCATTGAAAATATGCTTCGTGCTTCTAACTGATGTGGCTGTAGAGCCCATACATGGAGATCCCTGATGTTATCATTATGACTATCTATAAATGCACAAAATGTATCCCTTTTATGCCCATATACTGTATGGAGATCCATGATGTCATCATCAATACGACGTCATAGTACTGATGTCCTATAATACTGGCCTCCAATACTATTACAATGGGTACTGCACTAAGTACTCTGACAATGGATACAAGGGGTATTGAATAACCAAGGGGTGTTTGTTCCCAATGGGCATTGCCTTCGTTTTCAAAAACTTAAACAAAAAGAGAGTAGCCGATCTACATGCTCACAACGTGACACAGTATGAGCTTGTAAATCTGTTATGTTTGTCTTTTTTTTTGCCAATAGCAACAGTAGCCAATCTACAAGCTCCTACAACGCATCACAACGCAATTTTTTCTTTTATTTTCTTATTTTTAAAGCCATTCCCATTTCACAATAGAGGGGCCGCAGCCAGAGGCTGTCTATTTGGGGTCATCGACACAAAGTTTGGGATCCCTGCTGTAGCCCCCTTGAGACCCACCACATATTTTCGCATTCGTTTTTTCCCCTGCACTCCTGGAGGCGTCAAGAGACATTTTCAGATTAGGCAGGCATGTCAGCTGACTCTCCATTAATAGAACTTGTAGAGCTGCATCTTCAGGCAAACGCTGCATGGACACACTGTATATGAAAAGGCAACTCTTTGCCATTACTATCTATGAACCTCCACACAAAGTTCTTACGGTAACATTAGCGGAAATACCTACAGTATGTAATTGAACTGACATTTACTGCGTTGCGCTAGCTAAATAACAAGACAAGTAACTGTGTGCCCTTCCTGTCCGTTCTTTAGTTATTGATATCAAGTTCCTGTAGTGTATTCCGTGAACGAGGCCTCACAAATCACAAGTGGTGAAGTATCATTATACAGTGTGGTCTATCATGTCTCCTTTGGCTAAATGGAAATACTAGTGATATTTACTCTTCACATGTAAGTACACAAGTGCTTCACATGTACAATGTTGGTGTGAGCTTCTTTGAAAAAGAAAAGACAGAAAAAGATTTGCGTGCAAAAATGATCAACCACAATACTACTTTCACACAAGTTTCACATTGGCTTTGAACTTTTCTGGGTAAAATAGGGACACCAGGTTGAAAGTGGTTCAGAGCAAGAAGGAAGGAAAGAAAGAAAGAAAGAAAGAACTACAGTGCACAATAAATTCATAAAGAAACTCAGTAAAAGGCACCGACAAACAGGAAAGTCTTCAGCTTTGATTTAAAAGAACTGAAAGATGAAGCAGAGCTGCAGTTTGTTCCAGACACTGTACAGTATGTGGTGCATAAAAACAGAACACTGCTTCTCCACGTTTAGTTGTGACGCTGGGTTCAGAAAGCAGACCTGTCCGATTCTTAAAATGTTTTCTAAATCCTAACAGTTTTTTTTTAAAACCTTATTTAAAATTAAATATATTTTTTCACGATTTTTCAAAAATAGCAGATCTACAAGCTCATAGCGCGGCACCGAGTGCCGCGCTATGAGCTTGTATATCTGCTATTTTTGAAAAGCCAAAGAAATCTAAAATGACACAGATGCGTTCCCGGTCTTAATGGGTTTAATCAACTGGAGCTGTCTGAAAAAAATAATGTAAGGCATAAAAATCTGGCTGCGTACAGGGCAGGCTCATAAGGGGTTAATAGCTCAAAAATGTAATTATAATAACGTCATGCCACGTTGCGAGCTTGTACATCTGCTATTTTTTTATACATTTTTTTGAAAAATCTTGAAAGTGTGAGAACTACTGATTTAGAAGGCATTTGTAGAATTGGCCTCAGGTCTTAAGGGGTTAAAGGTCATCAGTAAAATCAACTTACCGTTAATATGTTTATTAACGTTGTGCCCCAAGACTTCTCGATATGTACTTTAAACGACTTTACTTCAATGTTTTTCAGGCCAAGGACCCCTTAGAGATGAAGCAGGGACATGTTAAATGTGTGTTTTCAGACATTTAACGACTTAAACCCTCAATACTTTGTAAACTTGACCTTTGGCTCGGTACTTGGTCTGCTTTTTTCCCCTGTACACCACACCTCTTTGCTGAAAATAGCCAATCTACAAACACAACGCGTTGTGAGCTTGTACATCTGCTATTTTCGGTTCATGTTCCCCCCAGAATAGGGATGTGAGGGTTCAAGTGGTTCATGTAATAATACAAAAATTAAATCCCTATCTGAACACACAAAGATTTGGCAGCCACCCCTGCTGTATCTCTGGGGACCCCCTAGCCTAGGGGTCCCGGACCCCCTGTTGAAGACCCATATGTTTTACAGGGACTGTAGAAAGCCATATACAGTACAGTAACAGTTACAGTATGACAACAGACATTTTGCAACATCATTGGTGTAGTCCACAACGGAATTGATGGCTATCCACAGAGGCCTGGGGCAGCTGCTCTCGCCCTGCCTTCTGATTTAATCACATTACCAGACCGTAATGCTCTTCAATCACATAGAAAAATGAAAGGACATCATTGATAACGATAACCATAAAAGATGAGAGATAGGGCCATGGAGTTCCTTCTAGGCGCCCCATTCAATTAGGAGGCCCAATCCAACACTACTGTACTGTACATCTGAGCCTGTCTCTCATTCAGTGGTAGACAGTAGCTAAGTACATTTACTTGAGTACTGTACTTAACACATCGGGTGCCAAACACGGTCTGAACCGTGTTTGCGCAGAGTAGCGGTCCGGTGCCGAACACGGTCCAGACCGTGAAATATGTCTTTTTGTTTTTTTCGTTTTTCTCCACACGGGCGGGGCTAGAGCAGCTCTGGGAGTACCCATTGTGATCTTGAGAAGGATAGGCCAGATAGATCACCGGAAAAACAAAAACATGGCTGCCATCCACTTCCTGTCTATTTCCTTCTTTAAAACACCTATATCTCCGAATCTGTTTCCGGTGGGGAAAACCGGTCATGCGCGATGCGCGATCCCCCCCCATTGTAACTCGCGAGTGAAATGTTATCGTTCCAGGTTGTAGCCAGGGTCATCGCGCAACATGAATGGATGTTTTTTTTTACATGGATTTGCTCCTCGTGGAGTCTAGAGCTTTAAACAGCAAAGCGCAGTCAATGGGGAGAATGCTGGCACCCAACGTAAGTTGTTATGAAAAAATGCTGGCACCCAATGTGTTAAGTAAACTACAGATACTAACCCTACTCCATACTTACTTGGGTATTAGTATTTTTGGATACTTATGACTTTCACGCCACTACATTTCAAGGAAGGGAAAAGGTACATTAAAAATTAACAAGCTCTACAAGCTACATCATGTTGAGCTTGTAGATGGGCTATTTTCACAATTAAGATTTTTTTGAAAATGTCTGGAAAATCTTTTCATTTTTTGGGGAATTTGTTTTTAAAAACTAAATGTACAGTAATTTGTACTTCTGAAATTTGGACAGAGCAACTTTGTAACTTGTAGTTGAGTAATATTTGACCAGGAGTATACATATTTTGATCCAAGTACTGAAGTTATTGTAAGTACTTTGTCCACCACTGCACAGACAATACAGAAGTGCAATTGATTGCTAATCAACTTCATCAAAGGGGGTAATGGTGCTTACCTGCTGTAGCAGCCTGGGGAATTATACTTAATTTAAATATAGATTAGGTTTTATTTCTCTCTCCCGACAGTCAACTTGTCGCCATGTGCATGTGCGTGTGTGTGTGTGTGTGTGTGTGTGTGTGTGTGTGTGTGTGTGTGTGTGTGTGTGTGCGTGTGTGCGTGCCTGTGCATGCAAGATGTCATGGTGTCTCCTTCTAGAATGCTGTGACCTTTTGGTTATCAGATTATTTCTCTAACCACCCAGCCAGTCTGCTGCCTTTCAGTGCAGTTGTTGTGTAGAGATAGCCTTATGAATCTCTTTTTTGTTTTCAATTTTATTTTATATATATTATTTTATATATATTTTATTAAATATCCTCTTTCCTACATTTAAAAAAACATATTTATTATTTGAAAAGAAGAAACATAAAAACACAACATTTCAATAAAAAAAATGTTTTAAGAAGAAGTGAAAATAGCAGATCTACAAGCTCACAACGCTCACAACTTTGCGACGCGTTGTGAGCTTGTAGATCTGATATTTTCACTAGTTTGGGTCCCGGGCAAATGTCTAATTTCTCTTTTGGGTCTTGAGCTAAAACAATGACCCTTGGTTCTAGAAATGAATTCAAGCCCATACTAGTGTAATTTAAAGCTAATCAAATTAATTGAGAATATATGCAACTATCTATAAATTCCAGGAATCTCTGTGTGGATGATTTTCCTTCACGGATCTCGAGAACCATTCATCGACTTCACAATATTCGGGTGTATTGCTGAGGACCCAAGTAAGTGCAGTGTGAAGTCCTGATGAGCGGTTCTCCAGAGCAGACCCACTCCAATCAGGAGTTTATGCCAAATAGCAGGCCACGCCGTGAACAGGCACCGCACTAGTTACTTCAAATTCTGTAGACTTTTGGTATACGTGGTTCTCTTCTGACAACATGTACTGTGTAATTACTTTTTGTTGTCTCTATTAACAACATCCACTCGCTTCCACATCACGGTGAAAATGAGGTCAGAGCACGTTTGACAGTGGTGGGAAAAGTTATCAAATGTTTTGCTTAAGTAAAAGTATCAATACTGCGATGTAGAAATACTCTGTTACAAGAAAAAGCCTGGAAATCAAAATTTACTTGATTAAAAGTACAAAAGTATTGGCAAAATGCACTTAAAGTACCAAAAGTAAAAGTACTCATTATACAGAATGTCCCATTTCACAAGTAAAAAATATATCTTTTGGAAACAGTAGATCTACAAGCTACGCATCGTGAGCTTGTAGATCGGCTATTTTTAAATGGCCGAAATGTATTTAGGGCTGAAGTGGTTAATGTATGTTTTGTAATAATAATCTACAAAGTAACTAGTAAGGGCGCGCTCTCACCAAAAGTTGGCTGGCCGCTGTTAAACGCAGGTTGTGCGCGGCCACAGTTTTTTGCAGCCAGCGGATTAAAAAAAAAACGCTGTGACGCACCTGTCACTCACATTCAAGACCCTCCCCGTAGCCCGCACCGCCTTCTGCCTTGACGTTGCCAGGCAACCACTGACGCACATAAGCATCTGTCACTTGCTCTCAAGCCCCTCCCTCCCCGCTGCGTTGCCCGTAGACTAGCTTTGTCTGTAGCCCGGCCCGGTAACGTTGCGACTTTATCGAGTAAACCACTGAGAGCACCATGTTGCTTCCTGAGTCTTGGGACGGTCCGCCTTCGACTCACCCGATTGGACAGAGGGAGAAAATCAGCTCCTGCCTCCAGCAGTAAATACAGTAATTGAGTAAATGTACTTAGTTACTTTACACCACTGATGTTTGACGATTGCATTTTGCCATGTGACCAATTCTTAATTAATTCGCTTATTGGTCTACCTTGACTGTACAGGACATATAGTGAGGAAACACACATTCGGTGAAAGGCCAAATAATATGGTTATTGGAACACGCTGGCTGACAGGAGGCCTTTAAAGGTATAAAGAAGCTTAATGGACACGGAGCGCTCTCTCTCTCTCTCTCTCTCTCTCTCTCTCTCTCTCTCGCTCTCTCTCTGCTTGTTCAGGCAGCGCTATCATGGCTGTGTTATTCTAAGAGATGATTAATATTGAAGTGGAGGAGCTGTTGACACAGTAGGAGGTTGGGAAAGGCAGCCCATTCTAACAGAGGTCTCCTGGCTCCCAGGGAGGCGCTGCAGTGCTCTCACGCAGTAAATTATCACAGCCCTCCACGCTGCCAAGTACCAAAGCCCTCCAGCTACTGTACGTCTCTCCCTCCCCCCCGTCTCTTTCTATCTCTCTCTCTCTCATATAACCTATTGGCTCTCATATACATAATCACTTACTTTCATTCTTTGTGAAAGATGCACACACACACGCGCACACACACACACACACACACACACACACACACACACACACACACACACACACACACACACACACACACACACACACACACACACACACACACACACACACACACACACACACACACACACACACACGCACACCCAGTCCAGAGGCAGTCCCCATGCAAACATAACTTCATAGCTCTCCAAGTTTGGAAACTTTTCCCTGAATCTAATTGTTTTTTTTAAAACTCTAATCAACACCATCGTTATCTCCACCCGCTTTACCTGATTCCTCTCTGCCTCTGTCCCCCGTCTGTCTGGGGAGAGAGCTCGGTGCTCTTATTTATCCGTTTCCAAGCTTCCTTGTAATACCTTCAAACGGAGCCAGCAAACGATTGCCAATTACTGCACGAGCTCGCGGGTTTGTGCTCTATATGATAAATTGGGGCGCACGGGTGAACATTGCCAACACTGTGGAAAAAAAACAGAAAAATATACATATGCGATATGCAAAATGTGAGCAGGGTGCATGTGCGTGCACGCGTGCACGCTTACGTGCACCGAGATGCATACTTAAATGTACACCAGACACATATGCAATCCATTCGCATCGATTTACAGTGCCATAGAGTTCGTCAAGGTCTGTTGATAAGCAGACTACGCAGCTCCAGATAGACTCATAGAATGAAGCCAGGCCAGAAATAACAAGGTATGTGTCCTGCATACAATGCAGACATTCTGAATCAGCACTACTATGCAATCTCTATCACCATCACAATCAATCACAGAGACGGACATCCCTCCTCTCCTGGAAGTCGTCTGGAACCTAAATCTCCTGCAAATGCCGGATCCGGTCTGGAGCCCGCCTACTAAATATATGAACATATATGCCAATAAATGGCAAATATAGGCAGAATATATGCTGCATATTATGCCATATTCAGGTTTGTATACGTGCATATATGTGGATTTATAGGAAATCTATGTGTCATATATAGCTCATATATATCCACATACTGTATATGTTGAACACATATGTGGCATATATAGAAAATATATATGTTCATATATTTTGTTGACCTCCCTGAAATGATTTTTTTCCAGGGTGGGATGTCTGCAAACATGATCACTATTACAGTATCATCATAATCACCATCATAATCACCATTACAATCAGTCACCATCGCACCCACCCTCACAATCATCATCGCAATCCCAGTCATCAGCATCACAATCAATAATAATAATAATAATAATAATAATCACATTTGTAATAATCACAAGTCACCATTGCAATATTTGGTCACCAAGTACAGTTTATGTAAAGGAGCTGTATCTCTGTGTTATTGGTACCATAGCATTCCACCTAAGAATCTATTGATCTAGGCCATATCATTCAAAAAGGGTTTATTAATCTGTTTTGGCTTATTAACAGAGCAGTCTGATTGTGAGCCTGGAGTTTGACTCACTTATTTAACCACATGAACCCATAGTGTCCCAATTCTGGAGGGCCTTTGGTGAAAATAGCAGATCTACAAGCTCACAATGAATTTGGTGTGGAGGGAAAAAAGAGACGGGGCGAGTATAGACCCCTTGTGGACCCCGGTCAACAAATAGGGTTTAAGTGGTTAAATCTGCGTACGGTAAAAGAACAAAACATTCTCCCCTCCAACAAAAACTAGGAGGAGCTCTTGAGCAAGGAATAATGTACCCCCTGGTTGCTCCAGTGGAGCTGCCCAGTTGCCAAGATCATGCTGCTCTGAGCTGTGGGTGGTTGTAACTGACTGAGCGCAAAGCATTTGCTCACAAACAGTTTATGCAAATAGCTAGGTGAATAAATATTGAAAAATATAAACATGACACTACTGATTAAAAAGGGTGCATGATAGGAGGCAACATAATGTGGTCGGCAAAACGCCCAGAACTACTGTATAGGACATGCAAACAACAAGGATTATCTTTTAAATCAAGATCGTTTTCAACAGTGTACCGAGACCTGTTAGCTCAAAGCAACTTATTTGAATTACGCCCCTTTTAGAGAGAATAGTTGTGATATGGCTTCGCTGAGTGCTGACATTCCGTTTAATGGACAATAAGCCTATTGCTGTTAAGTATTAGCAGGCTTTATTTTCTCTTTTGACAGACCTGTTTAGGAAAGGATTGGGATTTCAACTTGCAATACCTCAGACACATGGTAGGCCACTTGTGAAGTTCACTGAACCTCTATGATACTGCAAATTGCCATTTTCTGTCAGACTTTTTTATGTAGACTTTTTAAGTCTTAAAATGTTATGTAACTTGATTACATAAAGTCTTAAAAAGGTAACTAATCCCCTTGGTGTGCGATTTATTCACACCCAAGTTCAAATTGCATATACTGTAATTATGTCCTCTTTTTTGTTCGCCAAAAGACAGTTTCCAGATGGATACGGTACACATGACTTGTAAATGATTATGCCTAATCATTTAATATACTGTAATCAGTCAGGTGGTGGGTCCAGATACTGTCAGTTAATATACTGTAATAAGTCAGGTGGTGGGTTCAGATACTGTCAGTTAATCTGTCAATATGCAAAAAGAGGGCCACGTTGACTTTAACATTTCTGAAACGATCTTTCTTGGCCCTAGGCGAAACTGTCAACTTCAGTTGAACCTTTGAGACAGAAGGGGTAAAGTGCTCAGAAAAGGCTAAGGTCTAATCAACAGCGTTTGTCTACGTACAGCATACTGTTTGTATGCTGTGCATGATGTCTCAAACTCACAAAACAGAACCACCTCCAGCCATGAAATGCACACGGGGACATTCCTTGCCCAGAGTTGGTCTTTTATGCAGCTCAGCCTTCGAGGCAGAAAGACGCATTTTGTGGCTGGGCCAATCAAGATACCATGGAACCATTTCACCGCCAGCCAATCATTCGTGGTTCATCGGTCAGAAAGTGATTTACCAGCAGTTGCTGCTTGCCAGAAAACTTCCAGCTGCAGCTGCCTCCAAAGCTGAGTGTTTCTGCCTCCCAGACTGATGTTGTCTGAATAGGACATGCACAGCGATTGCCTGCAGATCAGCCCTAGTCCTACTGTAGGTAGGCTACATCATCTCCCCAGGCAGTTATTCTATGAAGTTTGGCAGAAAGATAGTTCATTATTATCATGAATGCGTTATGAAAATAGATCAACTACACAGGACAAAGACAACGTCTACCTGTGAGATAAACTCCTATATGATGAGCTTTGGAGGCAGTTCTCTGGCAGGCAGCTAAATCACTTATGTCAAACTCCAAATGATTGATCAAATAGCTACTCTGATCAATTTACACAACACACAACAGAGTTCTGCTTCAATTTTGCAGGCGACCGTTCCATAACATTGCCTGGAAGAAAGCTAAACCGTTACTGATTAATCGTCTATGAATAAGGATCAACAGAAACACTCCTACATCAGATTTGAGGGCAGATAGCCTCTGACCAATGAACTAGGAATGATTGGCAGTCGATAAAATAGTTGCACAGTATTCTATTTGGCTGAGCTCCAAATATGACTTTCTGCCTGAAAGGTTCATCTGCCTACGAGTAAAAATCTCTGAGCAACAAACTCGGAAAAAGTTAAAGTGAAAATTGTCAAGAGTGTGAAAGTTGGGTTGCAGCTACTTGTGAAACACTTTTGGCCAAATGAGGTGCAGACCATCACCACACTTGTCAACATACACACACAACCAGCCTGTATAGTGCAGCTTCAGCACTCACAATCGTGATAATTTAAAAACCGTACACATAGAAATCTACCAACAACAGCTAAAGACTGGTAAGGGAGACCCTGTCGTTATTAGACTCTATTTCTTGTTTTTTCCTGTGTAACAAAGCCCAAGGGATTTAAATTATGCTATACCAAGGCATTGAATAATATCAAGACCACCTGTCACCTGATATGCTATTCTGATTAGCCAAGACATGTCACATGGGGGTACATTCATTCCCTATAATCCTGCTAACGAGAACAGAGGAAACAGGTGTGCAGATTTATTTCACAGCTATTTTTTCTTTATAAATACCAATGTGCACAATATACTACACAACATACTTCTAATTGATGGAACTACTCTGGCTTGCAATTAGAGACAACTGGAGACAAAAACATGATACAAGCCACATTGAATGAAAGAAAGAGAACCATGGAAGACTATCCTAAACGTTTCAGTGTTAAACATCATGCTGGCAGGGTTCTCAATGACTGCCTACAGAGAGTGAGAAATGTGGAAAGAACAGGCTTACTAACCCCAAAACCTCCTTGTTTGAGAAACTCCAATTCATATTGGCCACTACATTTTAATTATGTAAAGATATTAAGAATTTGGTGAAAATGCACTTGCGCATATTCCAAATGTAGGTCACATTTATGTGGATTCTCTTATCTTTGCGGTCTCCTGCACATAAACCTAAGAGATACTTTTATGAAAGCTTAATGTTACAGTATGTACCCCCACTTGCCTACAGGCACATGTGTTCTGTGTTCATCGTTATGATAATATGAAACTCTCTTTTACATCCATTCCACATACAGGTCAAAAGTAATGGCAGAAATAAGGCTGACAAGTCCCCTGTGGCTAGGCATTTCAAAAGAGTAGGCCAAAACATGTGTTCCTTGAGGTTTCAGAGCATAGAAACTGTACATTATTTAAAGAGAGGTGGTGACAGAGATAGAACACCTCTACAAAGAGAAGATTTTTGGTTCATACCTTACAAATTGAAAGCCCTAAAAAGGTTCAAGTGAAAAATTACTGTTGGAGTATTTCTATTTTAGTTAACAGGGTCACTTTTGGAGTATTGTGTATGGGTACATGTAACAGAGTGCATATAGTATAGTATAGTATACATAAGTGAACATACTCGCTTACTGGGGAAAAGGGGGTGTGTCAATTTTGGGCATCACTTCCTGTTGTCACTCATTTGAGGGATCAAATCAGTCAATAATAATGCGGGAACACAACCTGACTGAAATCACAAAAGGTCATATTAGTCTGCCTACTTCCCTATATATACAGGGTGCAAACCCTGTATGTGTATACACAGGGTAGGCTATGCAAATTTCGAAAGTGACAATTTAAGGACTTTTAAGACCTTTTTAGTGCCTCTAAACTGAATTTAAAAAAAAATAAGACCATTAATGCGTCAAAAGTAATCAACAAACTACACTATTATTTTTTTAGCCAAATTGTCAAAATAAGTGACAGAAAGCAACGAAAACATTTTAGAAAATAGCCAATCTACAAGCTCACAATGAGTCACAAGCTTGTAGATTTTCACTGAATGTTCACCTATTATGACATACCCAGAATAGGGGCCCCATGGTTCATGTGGTTAAGAGTGAGAACTTCTGTAGGGTGAAACATCTATTTAGAGTTCAATGTACAATGTTGGATGGTGAGTCTATACGGACTGTTGGAGATGCGCACCTTTGGTGTTTATATAAGAGGAACTTCTGTTTCCTACTGTTTGCTGCCTGAGCCAATTAAAAGCACCTGAATGACATTTTTTGTGGGTGTTGGCAGTTCCTCAGACTTTTCTAATGGAACATTTCACATTTTTGGCAATGAGGTCAACCTCAATTCAAGGTTAGTAGCCGAAGAAAAAAAGGTAAACCAAATAAAAACATGAAAACCCAACAACATGCTATTAATGTTATGTAGGTCATGAGCCTTTAAAGTTTTGTGGAACTGGCTGCACAAACAACAACTGACAACTGATTTTGACTGCTACAGCGCAGCACAGCTGAATACATCCACTTGATGGTGATAGCTGAGTTAGCTTGCGACGCAGCAGCAGGTACTATTTCTTTCTCCCAGTGCTGACAACCGTGAATTGTAAAGCTGTTATGTGCTTTTAAAAAGTCATATTCATTTCCCTGTGTGGTTCAAACTCTGTAAAAGCGTGTTGATTTGTGGAGATTATCTTGTTGAACAAAACATGATAACATCATAAGCCTTTGTTTGCGGCAGAGCTTATGTTCTTAATTAATCCAAAACCCAGCGTAAGAAAGGCATTGGAAATCTGCGGCTAGGGAACTCGTGGTGGAGGTAACATCTGTATTGGCTGACAAAAAGACCCCTGTAGCACTCTGTTAAGTCAGTGGGTAGGGAGGAAAAGGAATATCACAGGTTTCAAATCTCAAAAGTGAGGCGAAAGTGAGGTCTCTGCATTCACCTTGAACCTTGAGGAGCTGTCTCTACCAACTTTCTAATATCCAGACCCTCAATCTCAGACTTGACATCAGAATTGAGGGCAGATAGCCTCTGACCAATGAACTAGGAATGATTGGCAGTCGATAAAAATAGTTGCACAGTATTTGGCTGAGCTCCAAATATGACTTTCCGCCTGAAAGGTTCATCTGCCCACGAGTAAAAATCTCTGAGCAACAAACTCAGAAAAAGTAAAAGTGAAAATTGCCAAGAGTGTGAAAGCTGGGTTGTAGCTACTTGTGAAACACTTTTGGCCAAATGAGGTGCAGACCATCACCACACTTGTCAACATACACACACACAACCAGCCTGTATAGTGCAGCTTCAGCACTCACAATTGTGATATGTGAGGCTTAATTTAAAAACTGTACACATAGAAATCTACCAACAATAGCTGAAGACTGGTCAGGGAGACCCTGCCGTTATTAGACTATTTCTAGTTTTTTCCTGTGTAACAAAGCCCAAGGGATTTAAATTATGCTATACCAAGGCATCGAATAATATCAAGACCACCTGATATGCTATTCTGATTGGCCAAGACATGTCACATGGGGGTACATTCATTCTCTATAATCCTGCCAACGAGAACAGAGGAAACAGGTGTGAAGATTTATTTCACAGCTATTTTTTTTTAAATAAATACCAATGTGCACAACATACTGCACAACGTACTTCTAATTGATGTAACTACTCTGGCTTGCAATTAGAGACAACTGGAGACAAAAACATGATACAAGCCACATTGAATGAAAGAAATAGAACCATGGAAGACTATACTAAACGTTTCAGTGTTAAACATCATGATGACCGGGTTCTCAATGACTGCCTACAGAGAGTGAGAAATGTGGAAAGAACAAGCTTTCTAACCGCAAAACCTCCCTGTTTGAGAAACTCCAAAATCATATTGAACACTATATTTGAATTATGTAAAACTTTTAAGAATTCTGTGAAAATGCACTTGCACATATTCCAAATGTAGGTCACCTTTATGTGGATTCTCTTTGCAGACAAAACTAGATATGTAGTCTATTAAAATGTCTATGTAAAAAAATTACTGTTGGAGTGTTTCTATTTGAGTTAACAGGGTCACTTTTGGAGTATTGTGTATGGGTACATGTAACAGAGGGCATATACAGTAGTATTGTATAGTATAGATAAGTGAACATACTCGCTTACTGGGGAAAAGGGGGTGTGTCCATTTTGGGCATCACTTCCTGTTGTCACTCATTCAATTCATTTGAGGGATCAAATCAGTCAATAATAATGTGGGAACACAACCTGACTGAAATCACAAAAGGTCATATTAGTCTGCCTACTTCTCAGACTTGAATTTGGCTCTTTTTAAAAAAAGTGTTTGTTAACAACCGTGGTATTAACAGGAAAGACATTTAACAGTATGGAGGTGGGGTAAATCTCCTGATGTAAAGGTTAAGAGAAGGCGGATGTGGGTGTGCATGTCATTAGGGGTATCAGGAGGACATCTCCCATTACCGATATCTTGTTGAGTTAATCCCCACAATGCCTGCAAGGTGTTAAGATAGTGGATTCTGCAGCGGGGTTAAGGGACATTGGACAACACTACGCATAAACAGGAGAATCGATCCGATGATGGCAAACCAATGAAAAGGGAGGAACTGTGACATGATTCCAGTTGACGTGATTCTAGTGTTCAACTTCGACCCATAAAACCCTGGGTGATTCAGCAATCAATAACACAGCGGCAGGCATAAGTGAACATGACACGAACAACCACGGTGACGCCAAAAGCAAAAGCATTCCACTCCTCTCCTATTGCATTTGATGGAGTGATACCATAGCTCAGGAAGTGGCATTGACAAATACATGAATGGATGAAACCTTAGATAGATACTGTTTCAGAGCAAAATGGAGGGGCCTGTGGGTGACATTTCTGTATAGAGAGGCTGCATTTACATTTCCTCAGAATCTTACATTCCCTGCTCAACTCCACGTATACATACTACTATATAGAACGTTGCAATAGATAGTATGCAGAAGTAATAATGTGGTAATTCTCACCTTTCCAGCTGCCGTGGCTCCTTGGTCCATAGAGAACCTGCGGAACACAGAAAACGACAAATTAAATTCTGGCGGATAACGTATACCCCTTTTTGTGATGTCCGGGTGACGCGGCGGTAAAGCTCCCGCTCATATACTTGAAAAAGACCGAAAGGGTTGAAACGTTGTATCTGCTGTTTGTTTGAATAAAACCTTGGAGCATAAAAGTGAGTTGGGAGCCCTATCTTTGTTTCAAAGCTCCCGCGAAGCCACTAAGGGGTGTGAATCTTACACGGGAGTGGAACTGGGAGGATTAGTGTGTTCCTCCACATGTGTCACGTCCTTCTGATCTAAATCCACACTGTCAGGTTAACCCATTAAAACCGGGAACGCATCTGTGTAACCACTTTAACCATTTCATACTTTGGCTATTCAAAAATAGCAGATATACAATGAGCTTGTAGATCTGCTATTCTTTTTAAATCGTGTGCAAATCTTTGAATATATATATATTTTTAAAGCAATTTTTTTTAAACTCAAATCTTTGCTTCTGGGGGTCTCTGGCACTAAATATTTTGAGATGGGGGTCTGCAGCCAAATACATATAATTTTGGGGGTCCTTGACATGAAAAAGTTTGAGAACCACTGATGTAGCAACATACGTTTTTTCAAAAAACGGTTAGGATTTAGAAGACATTTAGCAAAGATTTGAGTCATAAATGTTCGCTTTAAAAAATATATATATTCAAAGATTTGCAAAAAAAATCATGATAAAAATAAATAAAAAATAGCCAAAGCATAAGATAATGGTTAAAGTGGTTAAAATCTAAAATTACAGATGCTCTCCCGATCTCAATGGGTTAAGAGATGTGTCAGGTGATTCCATGTGTATCGGACGAAACATGTGGCTGTCACCACCGTCCCTCAGGCCAACCAGTAGGTGTCAGCAGTGACAGAAGTACACGTGTGTATGAGGAAAGTTGGAAATTGGCATAACGACTAAGTAGAAAAGAAAGAGAAAAATGGGAAATAATATCCCTCTTTGACATACATCAGGGGCGGCCTTAGTGATCTGGGGGCCCGTTTCAAGAGCTAATATGTGGCCCCCTATGCACCCCCCCACCCCCCCCCAAAAAAAAAAAAAAAAAGTCAAAAATTTTAAAAAATAAGAATAAAAAATAAATCGCCCCAAAACACGGTCACCCCGATTTTGTTTGCGGAATTTGCGGATTTTGTTTGCGAAAAAATCTAAAATTGTATTTTGAAAAAAAAAAAAAAAAAAATCTAAACTTTTTATTTATTTATTTTTTTCCAAGAAAATTCGGGGGCCCCCTGAGGTTCGGGGCCCGTTTCAATTGAAACGGGTGAAACATAGGAAAGGCCGCCCCTGACATACATGCACATACGTACATACTGTGCACACATATACAGTGAACATACATGCATGTACGTACGTACGCAAACAAACAGGGACAAAACACACACACACACACACACACACACACACACACACACACACACACACACACACACACACACACACACACACACACACACACACACACACACACACACACACACACACACACACACACACACACACACACTTTAAACAATTTCTTCTTCATTCTCAAACTGATATGTATGAGAATCTGACATCATGTAAATGTAAATCTCACTATTCCTCAAACACTGCAACATCACAAAAACAGACAAAAATCTATCTGCCGCGGAACTAATTGAACAAATAGCATTCGATGTATTTTCTTTTTGAACAGAGAATTAACTAATTCAATGTTTTATCTTTTTTATAAAGAATTGAGAAAATAACTTTAAATGGTCAAAAAGTCCCAGTTTTGCAATAGTCGACTTTGGGGAGAGGAATTGGCAAGTGTGCACTGGTGAGCGTACATTTTCAGGGACCGGCAGAGGATGATGAATATATTATATTGTTATAATGAATATATTATAACCGCTTGGAAGTATATGCTACAGCTTGGGGAGCTGTTTGGCTGACAATGCCGTTGTAAATAGCTGTTGTAAATTAGTAAACATTATGTTTGACTTTTAGTAACTCCAAAATGCCATATTTTCTAAACTTTTTTCCATTTGGCCCTCTACATGTGTCATCCTAAAGGTCCTTACTAGTAGCCAGACAACTATTCCACAATCTCCGAATGCTAGTATATACTGCAGAGTCTGGAACTACACCCCGAGAAAGGAGAAAGCCGAGAGCCGAGAAAGGAAGCAGTCATGTGTTTGTCATTTCCTTTAAAATATCTTTACATTTTATTTTGCGATAAAGCGATTATTACTGCAAATAAAGTCATCATCGTGTTTGAATGAAGCATCAACTATATTGATAGTTTTGATGACAAATACTTGCAGGCGATTTTCAGGCAGGCAACTTTTTCATCAAGCTCCCGGTATATAAAGACCTATTACTGTATATAGATAAGGTTTACTGAGGAAAAATAGGGACACCAGCAGGCCTGTAATTTCTTCATTTTAAGGGGAAGGCCACTTCCCAGTAGTGAAGTAGTGAAGTTAAAAATTCGGAATCTCAAAAAGCCGATGGCGTCTAAAAATATATATTGACAAGAAGGGAGCAGAGGAGAAAATGGGGCAATCAGCAAGAGCAGCGTTCTGGGCATCAAGGCCACTGTGGCCTCGGGGCATATTGTTTGAGGGGCAGAAGGCCAAACTGAGGGGCAATGGCGGCCATGGCCTTCGTGAACTTTCTGCCCTCGTACCCTGGACACCAGTTGAAAGGGATTAACCTATGGCCAACTCCCAGTCACAACTTGAGGTGCACTGTGAGAGAGAATGAAGAGCCTACCAGCAGTGTGCTGTACTGTACGCATAGATATATGTGGCCATTATCTCTAAAGTCTGCATAATAATGCTGTCTTGCACAGTATAGCACACCATGCAAATGACCCCGCCTCCCTCCCTCAAATATTTAAGGAGTTTGTGCATGTCAGCAGCCACCAACTCATGCATCTCTAAAAGCATTATTTGTGGTGTACATCAAAAGCCAAATGGTCAATAAAAGGTTATGGCTATTGATAAAAGCATTGTATTTACGACAGACTCGTGGCAGATTGTTTTGTTTAATAGTGCAGAGCACCTTTTTCCCACGAACACCGGTGGAGAGGAGTGCATTATGGAATGCTGAGTGAGGATCTCTCTAGTAGACACTACTAGATATAGATAGATGCTGTGACTTATGAGGCGTTTCTGAGGTGGTGCAACCATGTTAATGTATGCCAATTAGTTATATTGATGAATGGGAATGAATGAGTTAATTAATTGAGCACTTGTGCCCTATATACTTAAAATAACCAATCTACAAGCTCAAAGCGCGTTGCAATGCGACATATTTTGAGCTATTTTCACTACTTTTGAAAATTGTGGGTTAGAAAATGAATATTTTCATGTATAATGACAAGCTGAAAATAGGGACGACAGGTTAAAAGTGGTTAATGAATTATTAATTAATAATCTTAATGATAAAGACACTGAGTGAAGCTCTAACATGCAGCTCTTGGGATACAATGTGGACACAATTTAAAGTGTCCAGTTGTTTCATGAATGTGGAGGTTTTTAGCTAATTCTTAGCCATTTACACCCTATAACTTAGTTAATGAGGGCTAGGGTTCATGAAGAAATGTACACATTTATGAAGTAACTTATAAATGAGCCTCGTTGTCTCTCTTATTTAGATGCTTTCAGACTGTCTCTCTCTCTCTCCCTCCCTCTCTCCTTCTCTCCACTTCATTATTTCTAGGTCTTGACCTCCCTACAAAATGTTTAATCTGTATAACTCTGTCACAAAAAACATACAACACACACATACAGTACGCAGGCACGCAGGCGCACACACACACACACACACACACCCCCACACACACACACACACACACACACACACACACACACACACACACACACACACACGTATATGTACGCATGCACGCACAAGAGCTGTGGAACAAGGGATGCATGAGGATCTACAGTGAAATGCACCGATTCACTTACTTTTATTTTTAGTCTGGAAGTGACTCATTTATCTAATACTGCATATCATTGACAGAGAGTGAAGCGTTCCGGAGACATTCTATGCTTGACAGTTTCTCATGTTTCTGAGAGAGAGGTAGAATAAATTGGTGCGTTTGAAATGTAAATGTCTACATGTTTTGCAGCTGGCCTTTTCAAATCAATTCATTACTCAGGCACTTCAACAGCAACTACCGCATGCACGTGTATGAACACAACAAAAACGCATGAATGCACAACTGCAGAAAAATACGCACGCACGCACGCACACACACACTTCATATACAAAATTGGAGGGAGTCCAAAACAGGCAACTAGCTGTCCTACTGTATTTACAGTAAAATGATGTATGTCATAACCTCCCAGATTGCCAGTGAAGTACTTTGCTGAAGATCATATTTAAATGCAACCATTCCAAGAACTGGTGCTAGGAATGGTTGCAGTAAGATCTACTGTATCTAATTAAACCTTAGCCTGAAAAATACTGTCTCTGAGACTTAAATTCTCTCAAGATATAAATTCAATTAGTTGTCTTGACTTGCATGACCAACTCAGTTATTCTTTTCACATGTCCCCCTCCACCCTTATGACAAATCATTTAGCAGTCTTTAAAGGTGCTGTAAGTGATGTTTTGTGGTTAAAACAAAACGTTTATTGTTAAAAGGTTAAAGCCATATTAATCATTGCTATAGAGTGTTTGTTCAGTAGCAGGAGTGTCCCTGTCTGTCCAGCTCTTTAGTAAACAGAACATTAATTTTCAGGTGGGTTACAAATTTCATCCAATCAGGAGAGAGAAAAAGAAAAAAAAAAATTAAACTAGTGTAGAATTAATTTTTATTTGATTTGACGCTTTGATTTTAGGTTGGAATTCAAGACAAAAGAGATCACTACGTCAACCTGAAAATGATAAAAGTGTCCACCTATGAATGGGCAAATAAATCATTTCCTGTCTCAATGACAAGTAATAACCTTTGTGGTTTCGGCTGTCATCCCTTTGTCAGAGAAAGATAAGGACGACGTCAGAAACCTGGTTTGACCGTGGGAAGTTCATACAGTTTATTCGGTTAGATGGTTTCCTTGTGTCAGTTCATCCAGAAACTCTGCAGTAATCATGTTACCTCTCATAGGGCAATTCAACCGGAAAATGTTTCATTGACGCACAAGGCACTTTCAGACGAGGTTCTTTTGGAACATCGTACTGCATGACAAGATGGGTGCACTTATGCAGGCATTTTCTGAATTGTGTGGGGTTGATGTTAAAATTAGTTTGGCATTTACAATAACTTTTAATTGGGTGTTTAGAGATAGATATGGCTGCTGAGGAGCGCCGCATAATTTACTGCTGTGATCTTTTGCGGACGGCTCTGGCATTTTCCCAGACCAACTACATGTAGCTTTCTTTGCTAGAAAGAGTTCTGATAACTCAAACAATTGACAATACACAGCAGCCATTTTGCTCTTATATCATACACTGAGGGTGGGAAACTCCAAAATGGCAGTCAATTGACATGTCAGTACGTCTCCATATACAGTAGTTACCATTAATACAGTAGTTACAGTATGCTGGCTACTTCAGTCGGGATAAGGACTTCCTCTTCAACTAACCTTTATTGTTAAGTTCACAAGTTTACAGGAATAAAAGAGTGTCATGGCAATTACAACTAGAACTGTGTGCTCCTCGGAGCACTGGTCTCCGCCAGGCCGGGTTGGCCACCCAGGGACCTGCACACTTTGGAAGGCAGTCATATCCAATTCAGAGTGACTTAGAAGTGAGAATATAAAAACAAATATCAGGTGGATTCAAACCACTAGACTCCATGGTGATGGACAGGTACTTTACACCTGCTGACCATTTGTAGCGGTGCTAGCCACTTCGAATAGTGATTTTGTGTATGCCGTTTCAATTTTAAAAATCTAGTCACGCTGTTCAGAAGCCTATTGAAAAGAATGAACAGGAATATAATATTGTTCATGTGTAGCTCAATGAAATAAACCCAAAGCTAACGCTTACTTCACACTGGCTGTGAATTTTTCATTTAACAGGTAATGAATGCATTTGGGGGTGGAATTAGGCAAATAACCACTTGTCTGTCCAGACTCATGTAGTATTATGTAGTGAAGGAACTTAATGAACGTGTTTTGTGAGGTCATAGGTAACTTGAGGGAGAAAGGGGAAAGGCAAGACCACCTATACCTTTAAACCTTTGACCACCATATTTATATATTTTTTATTTTTTTCTGATTTGTTTTTGGCTTTCCTGCCTTTAGTGATAGGTTTTTTAAGTGAAGACGTACAGGAAAGAGGGAGAGAGAGACGGGGAGAGACACACAGCAAAGGTCGCCAGGAACGGGACTCGAACCCGCGACGCGCTGTCAGTTAATCAGAACCTAAGTGCCCGGACCGCTAGGCCAGCGTTCCTAAGATAATAATAATCGTTCATAATAATGGCACAGACTTGAGGTCACAGTGACTTTGACTTTTGACTACCTACTTACTTCAGATCAGTTCATCCTGGAGTCCAAGTGGACGTTTGTGACAAATGTCATGAGATTCACGCAAGGCTTTCCTGTGATATTGCGTTCACAAGGCCATACGGATGGATGTACGTACGGACAACCCCAAAAAACGTTTTGTCTTAGGCCATGGCAGAAACACCCACACACACACACCGGCCACGGCAGAAACACGCACGCACACACACACACACACACACACACACACACGCATACTCGGTAACTCACCCAGCCATGCTGCTGGTCGCAGAGCACTCCGAGATTTGTGAGCTGGCGATCCACTTGGTCTCTCCCACCACGGTCCTGGCGTGAGGCAGGCGACCCACGTCCTTCACCGTCATCATCAGGTGGCGCGAGGACTTCAGCACCCGCACCGCATCGTCGTGCGGGATGCCCAGGAAGCTGCGCCCGTTGACCTCCAGGATCTGGTCGCCGACCTGCAGGGCGGGGAGGGCACAGAGAGGCATGCAGGGTGGGACTGAGCACCGCGGAAAAGGCAGCATCATGGGACCGACAGCCTGAGACTGTCACACAAACAGGTTGATATAGGACAAAGGTAAGAAGGAGGTAAAGTAACAGACAGAGGTGGTAGAGGTATATAGTCAAGTCATGGGTCAAACAGGTGTAATCTCTCAAGAACAGATTCTGCTCTGCGTTTGAATCTGTCGGTAGCCGTGTTGACAACCCGTGCGCATTGGTTACAAGTGGGCGTGCTATCAGATCAGGAAGCAGGCCGCGCTTTACCCAATCAAATGTAGTGGGCGGGATTTACGTGTGTGCCGTTCCTTTCCCACTAGAAACAAGCCGAAACTCATTTAACAATAGCGTCCTCGAAGCCGACAAGACCACGGAAAGTTAGTAACATTTTAAATTTCTCTTTCATCATAGAAACAAGTGGGCTTATAACCAAAATGATCCATGTTCTTTGGGAGAATTGGTGTTAGTGTTCCGTGGAGAAATATTGTTAGTGGGAATGAAAACATAGTCGCACCACCGGAAGTGGAGCGCTGAAGGCAGACCAAAAACCCTGGTTTCCTTGTGCACGGGTGCTCCGTTGAGCTTGTCCCAGAGCCAAGTGAATAAGTAAAAAACAGCAGAGGGCGCTGTTTTTCCTTTTTATTTGGCGATGGGTTCCCAGATTGAACAGGTGAAGCTTATAACCACTTCAAGGGCGACTTTACCCATTTTCAACTTATCTTCATATAATTGGTCCTCACTAATGCTCGTGATAATGTGGTAAAAACAATTCTACTCTGTGTCTCAGAGGAGGGCTGTGGACAGCCTACCAGTGACATCATCATTAGGCAGGTTTTCTTTTTTTTGTATTAACGCGAGAAAAATGGCTTCCATTATAGCATACTCTCTTTCCAGGAATAGAAAGCCTGCTGTTTCTATTGGCTTGGATTCCCCATCGATGATGTCACTGGCAGGCGGGTTTCTGAACTGTCCACAGCCCTCCTCTGAGACACAGACTGAGTAGACAACCATATTATCATGAGCATTATAATAATAATAATAATAATAATAAACTTTATTTGTATAGCACCTTTCATGACATGAAATGCAGCTCAAAGTGCTTTACAGAGCAAGAATACAATTACAGTTAGAACCAATTTAACAATAAAGCAAACAAAGATAAAATAAAATAAAATAAAATAAAAGCAAGCAAAAGCAAAGGCATAAAACAACATTAAAATAGGGAATACAGTGAGGAATTAAAAATCAACCAAAGAATCAGCTAAAAGCAAGAGTGAAGTAATAGGTCTTGAGCTGTGCTTTAAAGCTATCGACAGAGGCTGCCTGTCTTAGGTGTAATGGGAGTTTATTCCACACTGTCGGTCCGTAAAAGCAGAATGCTGCTTCACCGTATTTTTTATATGTCATTGTAGGCACCTCGAGCAGGTCAGCACTTGAAGACCTGAGGGCCCGGTTTGGAACATATCTCTCTAGGCAGTCAGAGAGGTAGGTAGGTGCCAGACCATTTAGAGCTTTATAAACTATTAAAAGAATTTTAAAATCAATCCTAAAAACAACCGGGAGCCAGTGTAGTGAAGCAAGAACTGGAGTGATATGTTCTCTCATCCTGGTTTTAGTTAAAATTCTGGCTGCCGCATTTTGAACAAGTTGTAATCTGTCAGTTGTTTTCTTTGGCAGGCCAGAGTAGAGTGCGTTGCAGTAATCAAGCCGAGAGAAAACAAAAGCGTGGATCAGCGTCTTTGCATCGTCTAACGACAGATAGTCTCTAATTCGCGCAATATTTCTAAGATGAAAGAAAGCAATCTTGGTGACATGATTAATGTGTGTATTGAAATTCAATTCAGAATCGATAATCACCCCCAGGTTCTTTACTGTGGTGTTACTTTCTACAGCCAGGTTACCAAGTCTACTTGTTATTGATTCTCTCTGCTCACTGGAGCCAATTATGAGAACTTCTGTTTTATCCTCATTTAGCTTAAGAAAGTTCTCACTCATCCAGCATTTTATACTGGACAGACAGGTCAACAATGGGTCTAGAGCGCAGGGGTCGTCTGGAGCTACTGAAAGATACAGCTGGGTATCATCAGCATAGAAATGGAAGTTCACTCCGTGATCGGCGATGAGTTCTCCCAGCGGTAGTATATACAGGGAGAACAATAAGGGACCCAGAATTGAGCCCTGTGGAATACCAGAACAGATGTTGTGTTTGTCTGAGTCAAAGTTAGCTAGACTGACAAAATAGCTTCTGCCTGTTAGGTAAGAGTGAAACCAAGACAAGGCTGTGCCTGACAAACCAATCCAGTACTCCAAACGTTGTAGTAGAATTGTGTGATCAATCGTATCAAAAGCAGCGGTAGGAGTCAAGAAGTAGGAGAACAGATACATTTTTGTCGTCAGCGGACACCCTTAGATCATTAATTACTTTTACAAGTGCTGTTTCTGTACTATGACCTTTCCTGAAGCCAGATTGGAATTTGTTATGAACCTTATTGTTCTGTAGGAACACATCCAGTTGATGAAAGATAGTTTTTTCTAAGACCTTGCCCAAAAATGGCAGATTTGAGATTGGTCTATAATTACCCAGCACCAATGGATCAAGGTTGTGTTTCTTGAGTAGCGGCCTGACTACAGCCGTTTTCAGTGAGTCTGGAAAGACGCCTGAAAGTAGAGAGCTGTTTACAATTCTTAGGATATCTCCAATAACACTGTCTAAAACCTCTTTGAGAAACGGGGTGGGTACTACATCCAGTGAGCAAGATGATGATGTCATCTGTGATATAGTTTTACGGAGTTCCTCTTCATTAATTGCGCAGAATGATATTAGGCTTCCTCTGGAGGGATCTACATTTTTGCACCATGCACCATTTGCCGCATTTGCAGTGCTAGCAGCAGCATTCATAATACCAGCTCGAATGCTAAAAATTTTGTTTTCAAAAAAGGATGCGAACTCATCACACTTAGCTTTAGAAGCAGGGAGCGACTCCTTGTAAGCCTGGGGGGGGTTTAAGAGATGTTCAATGGTAGAGAATAAGACTCTGGCATTTTGCTTGTTGTCATTGATAATGCGTGAAAAATATGCCTGCCTTGCCAAGCGCAGTGCTTTGTTATAGGCCACTGTTGACTTCTTAAAGATCTCTAGGTGGACAGTGAGTTTGTTTTTTCTCCAAATTCGCTCAGCTTTACGACATTCTTTCTTGAGTGAGCGCATGTGCGCGTCGATCCAGGGTGTTACTCTAGAGTTAAGTTTCTTTTTAGTTTTCATAGGAGCCACTATGTCGAGAGCTGACTCTAATTTGAGATTAAAATGTTGAACCATATCATTCACTGAGGGAGCATCAAGTAGGGGGGGCACCTGCACACACGCCAGATGACGAGGAAACTCGTTTGCTGCAGATGAGCTAAAAAAACGTTTTTTTATAGTATATTCTGTATTGTTTTTCCCTAGATCAGAGACAGTCATATTAAAACACAATAAATAGTGGTCTGTTAGTTCGGGCTTATCAATAATACTGTCAACAGTGATATTCAAACCTTTAGTGATCACCAAGTCCAGGGTATGGCCATGTTTATGTGTTGGCCCAACAACATGTTGAATAAAGTCAAAGTTGTGCAGTAACTGTAGGAAACCCATAGCCACAACATCCGAAACAATGTCAACATGTAGATTAGCATCTCCAGTAATCAGAGTTCTGTCATAATTAGTGGAACAGATAGATAAAAGTTCTGATATTTCTGTTAGAAATAAGGCTTTGCTGCACTTTGGAGGTCGATACATACTAATCATAAGCACAGAGGATTGACTCTCCAATATGGTGGCCTGGTATTCAAATGATTTAAAACTGCCGAGGTTTGAATTTTAAAGTGTCAGAAAAGATATTCGCCAGACCACCTCCTCTTTTTCCCTCACGTCCTGAGTGAATGAAACTGTACTTTGGTGGGCATGCTGCAGCTAGGGGCACCGCTCCATCAGATCCAAGCCAAGTTTCTGTTAAAAAGATAATATCTAGTTTCTCTTTACAGATGATATCATTTACAGAGGAAGACTTGTCATTAAGTGACCTGATGTTAAATAGGGCCAGGTTTAGCTTCAGGCATTCAACTATCTGGCTGTTGCCTCTACAGGGAATGCGTGTTAAATTTGCTATATTTGCAGAGTGTTTAAAGTCACTCCTTGTCCCGGAGGCTCTATTTGAGATAACAGTGGGAATATTGTAAACCTTGTTTTCAACAAGGCTAACTGAAATAGCCTTGGGCCCAGACATGATTTTGGCTATGCATAATGGACCCTGCCTATCTCAGCAGTCAAATGTATTCTCTAGACGTAGGGACAATTCGTAGGGACAATTCTTGCGCTGTTCTTCACGTTCTTCGTTCCTGATCTTGCGCCTCTGTATCGCTAGTGCCAACAGCGTCAACCGTCGAGGGGGGATGGGTGGGGGGCAGGGCACGGTTGATGGTTGTGGGGCCTGGCGTTTGATTTGGGGGGTGATTCTAGTCCCCTCTTTAATCAAGTCGTTCATGCTACTGGTGAACTCCAGAAGGGGTATTGGGGACAGGGAAAAAGATGATGATGAGGAGGAGGAAGGTGATAGAGTTGGTTGATCTTCCTCATCGAGACGCCATCCCTCCCAGCGTGACCCTCTGCAGACCGTGGCTGCAGAGTCGACAATCTCCTCCAGGCTGTCATCAGAGTCGACAATCTCCTCCAGGCTGTCATCAGCCTTTGTTTTTGTTTCCGAGTTATCAGAGAGTTCATTTGTTATGGATGTTCCACCATCCTTGGTAGGGGGGGGTGTGGCGCCCCCCTCCCCCTCAGCAGCGGTGGGGGATGGTGTGGTAGCGTCTACACAAAGCCATTCATGTTTTTCAGCAGCGGTAGCAGATAACAGAGCACTATCTGTTGTTATGGAATCTTGTGCTCTGGCCTTGGGAGAGCTTGGTGAAGACATAGGAACATTATAGAAAAGGTTAGACATGAACAATTTTGCTCCCAGCTTGTTCAATTGTGTCTTCTATCCCAAAAAAAATTGAAATTGTCAATAAAATGTACAGATTTGTTGGTGCACGTAGTTGAAAGCCATTTGCTCAGTGCAGACAGTCTACTGAAACGTTCATCGCCGCCTCTTGTAGGTGGTATTGGGCCGCTGATGCACACCTTCACATCAAGTGAGCTGATTTTGCTGAATAAGGCAGTGAAATTCCGTTTTAGGATTTCTGACTGTTTGTCCTCTGTATCACATGTGCCAACGTGCAAAATCAGGGTTTTCACCGTTGGGTGTTCAGCGACAAGATTCAGAATTCTGTCATTCATGTCAGAGACTTTGTCTTTGGGGAAGCATAACACTTTTGCCTTTCTTCTTATCAAGCTTTTAACATCTTTAATAGCGGCATCCCCTATGATCAGAAATTCAGGCTCATCATATAGCCTTTTTCCTTCTGAGTTACTCTTGGTTCTTACCCTGCTGGGTGAAGAGGATCTGTTTGGTCTGTCATCAGACGGGCATCTGGGGTCCTGAAGCAATGGGCTGAATCTATTTCCCAGCCGCACCGGACACTCAGCACTCGATGTTTTGGGAGATTTGTTTGTAGATCTCCCCTTGGCAGTTTTCCACAGTTGACGCTCAGCACTCGATGTTTTGGGAGATTTGTTTGTAGATCTCCCGTTGGCAGTTTTCCGCTGTTGAAGGGGGGTGAAAGACGCGGTACCCTGTGTCTGGGGGCATCGATGATGGTGACGCGCGGGTGGTAGCGCAGGCCAGCCGGTCAGATCTGTAATCACAGGGCTCCGAGTTCTGCCAGTTATTCGCCCCTTCAAAGCCTTTGGCTTTGCCCCGAGAGTGTTCCATGAGAAAGCTTTGTCATGGTCTTGTCCGTTGCTCTGAGACTGTGGAATTCCATAATGTTGATTCACTTCCACATTAACTCTTAAAAAGTTTAAGTCCGTTTCCAGCACTGCAATCCTTTGAAGCAATTTTTGGTATTCCTCTGTTGAAACAGTCGGGTACATCCTGATGCTAATTAGCTTTGGCTATATGCCACGTACCCAGTCACTGGAGGTCGACAAATAGATCGAAAAATAGTATATTGAAATATGGCAAAAGCTTCTATCTATAGAAGAAATAGAGTCCCATGTGTTTATAAATATCCAGGATCCATTCGTGGTTTCTCAGGGGAAAAAAATAAAAATAAAACATGGATATCAGCTGAGGAATGTAAGCATAGGGCAGAGCGAGCAGCAAAAGCGTCCTCACTGTACGAGAGCAGAAGCAGAACATTAGTGAGGACCAATTATATGAAGATAGGTTGAAAATGGGTGAAGTCGCCCTTTAAGCCTTATAGGCTATAATTCCTTGTGCGACAAATAGCGAAAAAAGAGCTGGAGAGACAGGGAGACATCTGTTATGGAAAAAACACTCTATAGCAATGATTACTATCAGAATATAGTATTTTAACCTTTCAACAAAATACTTTTTGTTTTAACCAAAAAATATCACTTACCCTACCTTTAACTTGAAATGATCCAAAACCACTGTAATCCACTTATTTTTTCCCCTTCTCCTATGTACTTGCTATTCAACTGGCAGACACATGGGAACTGTTCCCCCCTGGCAGGCAAAAAAAAAATATCTATCACAGTCTTCCTGAAGGTGAAGATCACTGGTCAATTGGCTGAAGGGAAGCTATTGGCTAATTTATGCTTAAGTTGTATGATCATGCCAAAAAATTGCCAATCTCGAAGCTCACATGTCACATTAAACTAAAATAAATACTAAAGGTAAATCATATCTATGATTGATCCTATTGCTGTGCTATATTGCTGTTTTTTAATCAAAAAAGTTAAAAAAAAAACACTTTCCCTCACAATATGTGATTAATATATACTCCACGATGATGTCGCTTGCCCAAAACAACTCATCTACAATTTAACGTGCTGTGACACTCATACAGTGAATACACTGTATGAGAATAAGTGCTTTTTGTAAGTCTATGTGACTGCCTTCTCTGTTGGAGGGAGAGATAGTGTAATAGTCATCTGCAGGTACATAAAAAAGGTATGATTTAGGGGGGCGGCCATAGCTGAGTGGTTAGTGAGCCCGCCTAGGGAACCAGAGCTGGCCCTGGTTGCCCCAGGTTCGATTCCAGGCTATCCCAGCATATGTGCCGATGATATGAAATTTGTCCCTGAGCAAGACTCTTAACCCCAATTGCTCACAGGTTCTCATTGGAAACAAGACCGCAAGGACTTTCATGAACGACCTGTTAAAAGGAATTATCCTTATCCTTATGATGGGGTAAATCAAATCTATTTGATCATAAGACATCAGAGAGAGGACAAATAGGGCTCCTATAGTGCCGTTCCACCATGCAATTCCTCAAGGAACTGAATCCTATTTCCCCCGAGGCATTGTGGGGTAAGATGTGATGTTAAATTGGTTTGACCTTCTATGTTGATAGCCTCCAACACTTTAGTGTTAATGAAAATTGCATTTGAACCTGCTGTAGTGCTGTCGCCGCCTTGGGGTCCCTAAGAAATAACTGGCTGTGGAGCGGGAACTTACATCTAGACAAAATAGAAGACTTATCAACTCTGCCAGTGTGAGGCCATTTCGGTACCACTGAACAAGCTACACTTCAAACCTCATTAGTCATCTGTGTCTGGACATTTTCAACCGGTGTCTTTTATGCCGAACAAATGTATTCAACTTGCCTTCCATTACCTTCGCCATTTGTGACGCTTAACCACTTAACCCTTTAAGACCTGGAGCCGATTCTACAAATGCCCTCTAAATCCCAACAGTATTCTGAAAAACGTATATTTCTATATCAGTGGTTCTCAAACTTTTTCATGTCAAGGACCCCATCTCAAAATATTTTGTTCCAGGGACCCCCAGATTTGAATCCAAAATTTTCGCTTTAAAAGAATATATATATTCAAAGATTTGCACACATTTTCACGATTTTCCAAAAATAGCAGATCTACAAGCTCGTATCGCGACACTCGGTGCCGCGCTATGAGCTTGTATATCTGCAATTTTTGAATAGCCCAAAGTGTAAAATAATGCTTTTTAGCTCAAATCTAAAAATGACACAGATGCGTTCCAGGTCTTACTGGGTTAATTTAAACCCAATAGATTTAGTTGGCTGGTGTCCCCCAGGGCTCTATGTTTGGTCTGCTCTTTTTTTCCATCGACAACAAATATCTTTGCCGAAAATAGATGATCTTCAAGGTCACAACGTGTCACAAGTATCGCAAAGCATTGTGAGCTGGTAGATCTGTTTTCCAAATATGCTCCCCAGCAGGGACACTATGGGTTCATGTAGTTAAAACAAACTCAAAAGCATTTTTAACAGCATATTTTAATTTAAATCTATTCCCTTTGCTGAGCCTTTGTTTCTCTCTCTCTCATAGTAATAATAAACTACTCTTAGACAGTAGACTGCCTATTCTCCTTTCAGAAAAAAACCCTGCCGAACTCACTGGGCTTGTAAATTGCTTTGCGCGGCATTTAGACTTGATTTAGTGTTTAGCATTTAAACAAGTGTTCCCATATGTCAGCTATCTTTCCTTTTGTTTTATTTCCATTTTATTGTGGTCAGCCAAGCCAATCTCACAGCGATTCCAATATTCTGTCTGAGCGGTAGCCAAAGGTAAATTTCAGATTAAAAGCTTCTAATAATAATCCTGGCTATTCTACAACTGTGCAACAAGGACACTGATCACGGATTCCATCATCCCTCGACTAAAACATACTTGTGCCTGTACTTCCACAGGAGAAAACATTGACAACTTTAACTTTGTTTTGAATTGTAATTTACAGAAGCCTACAACCATTCCATTGCAACCGGCTGCAAAATCATGATCATATTAATCATTCATTGATTGAATGTTACTGATTGCATTGACGAATGGATGGATGAATGAATTAATGGATTATTCAATAAAAATATATCCATTGGTCAATTAATCCTTTCAGTCAGTCTTTCCATGACTTCTTCAGTCTATCAAAGGAAATAATGCACCTGTCTGATGTGGGCTCCCTCTGTTCCAACGGTAAATCCCTCATCAAAGAGACTGTTTTGCAAGATCTGCTAATGCAAGATCTGAGGCCAAACAGCACCTTTCAAAGATTGCATTACAGACACACAGAGAACAGATGGGCAAGGCTTCGTAAACATCTGATATTGTTTACAATGTTTTCATAAGATAAGAAAAGCTAAAACTTTATTGATCCCCTGTGTGGAGATTCAGGTGTCATAGCAGCAAGGGCAGGAAGAAGGAGAGAGGTACATTATATAGATAAGAATAACCAAGATAAATAAAACAAAAAATATGAATATAATTAAATCAAATAATAATCTTAGGTTCTGGCTAGATATCAGCACTTGGTCTCTGAATGAATATACATTCTATCAATAAATATACTATATTTGTACAGTCTATCAGCAGTGAATATGAATGGATACATCTATCGCTAATGAATAAAATGTATGTACATTCTATTGTTATGGTCAGGGTTATAGATAATAGGCAGTGGTGGAAAGTAACTAAGTACTGTACTTAAGTACAATTTTGAGGTATTTGTACTTTACTTGAGTATTTCTAATTTTCAATACTTTTACTTATACTTTGTAGATTTTGATTATTATAAAAAAAACATACATTAACCGCTTCAGCCCTATATAAATTTCGTCCATTTGAAAATAGCCGATCTACAAGCTCACAATGCGTCGCGATGCAACGCAGTGTGAGCTTGTAGATCTGCTATTTTCAAAAGAGTTTCAATGGCGAGACAGAGCTGGCCAGGGAACTATAAGAAGAAGTAAGGATGAACTCATGCAAGTCTCAAAGGAAATAATGCACCTGTCTGATGTGGGCTCCCTCTGTTCCAACGGTAAATCCCTCATCAAAGAGACTGTTTTGCAAGATCTGCTAATGCAAGATCTGAGGCCAAACAGCACCTTTCAAAGATTGCATTACAGACACACAGAGAACAGATGGGCAAGGCTTCGTAAACATCTGATATTGTTTACAATGTTTTCATAAGATAAGAAAAGCTAAAACTTTATTGATCCCCTGTGTGGAGATTCAGGTGTCATAGCAGCAAGGGCAGGAAGAAGGAGAGAGGTACATTATATAGATAAGAATAACCAAGATAAATAAAACAAAAAATATGAATATAATTAAATCAAATAATAATCTTAGGTTCTGGCTAGATATCAGCACTTGGTCTCTGAATGAATATACATTCTATCAATAAATATACTATATTTGTACAGTCTATCAGCAGTGAATATGAATGGATACATCTATCGCTAATGAATAAAATGTATGTACATTCTATTGTTATGGACAGGGTTATAGATAATAGGCAGTGGTGGAAAGTAACTAAGTACTGTACTTAAGTACAATTTTGAGGTATTTGTACTTCACTTGAGTATTTCTAATTTTCAATACTTTTACTTATACTTTGTAGATTTTGATTATTATAAAAAAAAACATACATTAACCGCTTCAGCCCTATATAAATTTCGGCCATTTGAAAATAGCCGATCTACAAGCTCACAATGCGTCGCGATGCAACGCAGTGTGAGCTTGTAGATCTGCTATTTTCAAAAGAGTTTCAATGGCGAGACAGAGCTGGCCAGGGAACTATAAGAAGAAGTAAGGATGAACTCATGCAAGTCTCTATCTCCAGTGGGTTTCATGCATAATGCACATGTCTGGTCTATAATTAAACACTTGACGCTATGCGAGTTGATCCATTGAATTAATGTGTATAGAGGGGAGATCAGTGGCGTGGGTTTGAGATCCTATCAAAGAGTGTAATGATGTATATACTGTATGGAACAGTCTATCAACCATATATGAATGAATAGAACTAACAACTGTGAATATATGAACAGTCTATTAATAAATATGTGCAGTCTATCACAGGGAGTGGATGAATGGATATACTGTATCTATCACCAATGAATATGTGAATGAATATAATATATGTACAGTCTATCACAGTGGTGCAGCCAGAACGCTAGTATAGGCTGGGCCTAGGCAGGAGCGGGTGGGCACGCATCGACGCGTGCGAAAATGTGCGGTTTTGGGCGGATTTGGGGTGTTTTTGGGCGTTTTTTTGATACTTTATTTCGATTTTAGACTTAGGGTTAGGGTTATGTTATTTAATTCTTATTTTTGCCTGATTTAACAGATTTTTTATCAAAAAGTTTATTATAAAAAAATATTAACTTTTTTTTTTGCTAAATCGATTGGGTGGGCCAGCTTTCTATGTGGGTGGGCCACGGTCCACCCAGGCCCACCCATGGCTGCGCCCCTAGTCTATCAACAATGAATATGTATATGAGATTCAAGAGGTTTTATTTGTCACATTGTTGGTGTGGCATACACTGCCAAACTATGCTAACAATGTCTAACATACAACAAAAACAAGATATAATACAAGTAGCGAAATAAAGGTTATGTTACAAAGGTTCTGAGTAGTAATACATAATAAAGTGTAAATATTGTGAGAAAAGTGTGTTTACATATACTGTAATAAGGGATTCTGTTCACAGAAACATCTTATGATGCACAAGCATGGACACATCATCAGCGTCGTTGTCTCCTGTAGTTACTGGGTCTTTCGGGTCTTACGACAGACGTCCTCATCCAGGCGACCCCACCGAGGCTGATCAGGCCCGGCCTGTGTCCAAGTGGCATTCTACTGCCAACACTGATCTCCCCTCTTCAACCAGAGCCATCTGGATGCTTTTTATGCTGCCTCATCAACTTCTTCTGTTGGCACCTGTTATGCCCATTGCGCTGTAGGCCTTGCTCAGGGAGTGACTGGAAAATCCCCCACTGGCCAGTGCCCACCTCCCCTGGCATACACCTGATCCTCTTCCACCCGTTCCTTCAACAATCCTCCACAGTCTCTCTCTCTCTCTCTCTCTCTCTCTCTCTCTCTCTCTCTCTCTCTCTCTCTCTCTCTCTCTCTCTCTCTCTCTCTCTCTCTCTCTCTCTCTCTCTCTCTCTCTCTCTCTCTCTCTCTCTCTCTCTCTCTCTCTCTCTCTCTCTCTCTCTCTCTCTCTCTCTCTCTCTCCCCCCCTCCTCCATCCTCTCCTCCCAGGGCACTGTTGGCTCCAGCATGATCAGTTGTCTTGTGGCCTTAGAGAGACCAAGATGATGTGAAGTCTGAATTTGGAGTGGAGAGTGGCGGAATTTTCAGCGTTTTTTTTCAGCATTTCAACTGTCATCGGCCAGTCTCGGGCCGTGGAGAGCAAATCAAACAGACCAGATCTCTCCACGGAGCAGATCTTTAGCATTTTCTCTGGCCTTTGTCATTCCCGTGACAAAGTGAACGGCCTTGGCTGTAGCTTGCCTCCTCGCCCAGCACCTTAGAGCAGCTGCGTTCTTGTGTCCCTACTTTGGAACACAGGTGGCTTGCAGGTGTTTCTATTTTGTCCCATGTGCACAGGCTGGATGGATTGGGGAGGGACATCAATTCTGATTACAGTCTCACGGTGCAGACAGGATATTTGGAGGCAAGAGTCTGGACAGTGAATGCATCAAAAAGTTATGTGGCGTGTTGGACAAATATGTTATAACCGAATGTATTGCAATATGTGTGCACGATCCTATACCAGCTCCATTATCAGCTACATCCCTCACATAATACTGAGCAGATTTCTGTCATTTGGACGTCTGTGTAATCTGCAACGTCTGTTTATTAATTCCTTCTGTCAATTATGTTTGTACCACCAGTCAATCAACGGTTGCGGTTTGAAATCTATGCACATGGCGTTTCGCGAGAGGAAGTTTCTACACAAGTTCACTGACAATCAGAGGCGCCGGAATGGAATATGACCTGGGGGGACACATGAGGGACACATGCACGCTCGCACGTGGACCGCGCGCACGCGCGAAAATGTTCGGGTTATTTTCGGGTGGGTTTGTTGATTTTTGGGGGGGATAATTCGGTTAATTCGGTTCGCCTCGCGCTCGCGGTGGCCGCGAGGTGCGGGGGACTGGAATGATTTTCTGTGTAGAAATCCATGCCATACACCACATCTTCAGTATTGGCTTGATTATGCCTAGTTCAGTGTGGTATCACGCACCGAAAATAGCCGATCTCCAAGCTGAGGAGGAGATCGGCTATTTTCACCCAAAAAATATCACCAAAAATGCCCTTTTAGAAATGTCAGCCCCTACGTCTTAAACATTCTCTGCACGTCCCTGTGTGTGTGTGTGTGTGTGTGTGTGTGTGTGTGTGTGTGTGTGTGTGTGTGTGTGTGTGTGTGTGTGTGTGTGTGTGTGTGTGTGTGTGTGTGTGTGTGTGTGTGTGTGTGTGTGTGTGCGTGCGTGCGTGTGTGTAAGACATCTCTGGAAACACGTTTCTGCCACAACACAGCATATCAAAGGTTCCTCCTCACTAGAGGATGAGGCGGCGAGGCTGGAACCTGATCTTTCTGACAAGAGATGTTTGTTCACACAAACACAAAGGAAGCTTTTCAAAATTTGCATCAGAAAGGCCAGTTGTCTTTGGGTCGGAAAATGTATTTTCCTACACTAATGAGTCTTCCACAAGCTTCAGGTCAAGGATTGGCCTGTGATGTCACGTCATACGGTGGTTCTTCTGTCAGCTACACACAAACAGATCTGTGTGTATGCTAGTGGCATCACTTACCAACTCAGACCGCAGCAGAAAGCTCTGCTTATATGCAGCTTGTGTGGATGCCACTGCACCACTTAATCAATAAAAGCTTTGCTATGGAAAAGCTGTTCAGAAAACAGCGGTGCTACCACCAAGCTACAGAGAAATGTGCTAATTGCAGTGGTGGAAGAAGTACTCAGATATTTTACTTAAGTAAAAGTATCAATACTGCAATTTAGAAATACTCTGTTACAACTAAAAGTCCGGAATAAAGAATTGACATATCATATCAAAAGTAAAAGTACAAAAATGTTTGAAAATAGCAGATCTACAAGTTCACATAGATCGGCTATTTTCAAATAGCTTATGTATAAAATAGGGCTGAAGTGGTTAATGTATGTTTTATAATATAATAATTGATAATTGCAAAGTAACTACTAAAGTTTTCAAATAATTGTAGTGGAGTAAAAGTACAATATTTGCCTCTGAGATGTAGTGGAGTAGAAGTAAAAGTACTGAAAATCTTAAGCACAGTACTTGAGCACTTGTACTTAGTTACTTTAGACCACTGGCTACCACCAAGCTACAGAGAATTGTACTAATTGTAGCAATGCTACTTCTCAACACTGATCTCTATCGTCTTCCTGACACTCTCTCTCATACACAACACATCGACCTCTCTCCATCATTCTCTCTGACTTACAGTACGCTCTCTTATTCATAATGTATATGTGCTGGTTTTAAGCTGGTGTCGGCTTGCACCAGCGGACTTCAATTTCTGCAATTGGCCAGTTCCGCTACGTCCCATAAGTCATAGGGACCATGAGCGTCATATGAGGTCCTTGGCCTGCTGTCAACGTGCACAAGAAATATATGACGCTGCTCGCCAAGATTAGCTGCAGAAACACAGAGCACACAGACACACACACACAATTATGAAGACATGAATCTCCTGGCAGAGATGAATAAATATGTGTCTGCCCACAATAAATACACCAAAGAATATAACCCCACTGACACGTTATAGTCCGTTGCATGTGCGATCCTACTGAGCCGGAATGTTGCGTTCATACAGTAATAAAGTAAAAGTATCAATACTACAATGTAGAAATACTCTGTTACAAGTAAACGTCCAGAATTCAAAATGTAAAAGTACAAAAGTATTGGTATCAAAATGTACTTAAAGTACCAAAAGTATAAAGTACTCATTATGCAGAATGTCCCGTTTCACAAAGTTTTTGGAATGTATGAAATGCATTAAAATCTTTTTGAAAATAGCAGATCTACGAGCTCACAATGCGTCGCGACTCGCGATGCGAAAATGGCCGAAATGTATATAGGGCTGAAGTGGTTTTGTAATAATAATCTAAATCTACAAAGTAACTAGTAACTAAAGTTTTCAAATAATTGTAGTGGAGTAAAAGTACAATATTTGCCTCTGAGATAGTAGTGGAATAGAAGTAAAAGTACTAAAAATGGGAACTACTCCGGTAAAGTAAAAATACCTCAAAATTGTACTTAAGTACAGTACTTGAGTACATGTGCTTAGTTACTTTACACCACTGGATACAGTGCATGTGTGAAAGTGACTTATGTTAGCATAGAGGTCATGCAGTTACACACAACTACACCTGGGAGCTGTGGTGTGGAGTCCAGAGACACAGTACAGTACTGCTGAATATTGAGCAGCCACATGGGAGCACCTGCATATTAAGCGGGCAAGGTCATTTCAATAGAGGTGGTTGAGAAAGATGACAGCACTGGTTCTAAACGAGGGGACCCCGGGGACCCCCAGAGGAAATGAACGGATGGAATGGAAATACTTGGAAAATGACAGCTGCTCTCATCAGTAAAGCACAAAAAAAAAAGTATTGTTAGGAACCAAATGGACATGCATGGGTCTGTAACTCTGTGTAGAAATGGGCCCATAAGGTTTTATTTTAATTGGTTCCATTTGTACAGTCTCAGGGTTAAATTAACACTGGTAATTTTATAGCGTAGATTGGGGTCAGAGAGATAAAAAGTCTTGTCAAAACGGTATCCGTGGTGGCCTAATGCAGAAATGGGGGGTCCTTGAAACTTAAAAGGCTGAGAATCACTGGTCTCAGAATGCAAAAAAAAAAAAAAAAAAATAGAGAAAGTGCTCCTCAGGCCAGGTCAGGTAGGTTATTGTGGCCTCCTGGTGGCACTACAATAAGTCAATGTGAAAAGGGTGCCATTTCTTCTTAGTCAATCGAACACTGCATTCATGATTTGAGGCATTTTGTTCAATTTTTTTTTGTGCTAAATTAGACCTGCTGGTGGCGCTATAACAGGCCAATGTGAAAAGGGTGGCATTTCTTCCCCGGTCTAGTGGGAATGTGTTTGCAAAGTTTCACAGAAATCGCACGTTGCATTTGAGGCATTTTGTTCAAAACGAACCAATCCTGCAAACTTTGGAAGCCAATCTTAGCCAATACATCACATGTCATCACATGACTATAGAGATACTGTGTACTAATGTGCGTGATGTTTGGATAAAATCTGTAGGAGTAATATCAAAACAATTGTTTTGCACAAATCGGCCTCCTGGTGGCACTATAACAGGCCCATGTGAAAAAAAATTGGGGCAGAGGTTCTGAATTGGCATCCAGGGAGTGTGTGTGCACAGTTTCGCAGCGAGCCGGCCAACGGTGCCAGAGATTAGATGTTCACAGACAGATGGACACACAGACGGACGGACAGACAGGGTGCAAACATACTCTCTCGCCATGCCTTTCGTCCTGGCGGAGACAACAAACAAACACAAAAGAAAACACTTCTAGCCTCTATAGGCTCTGGATCCTAATGAGGGATGGCATTGGTCACTCTAGCCCTTACAGAGTCCTTATTATAGGACATATTGTGCTGTTGTGTTGCTTACTTAGTGACAGTACTATCATGAAATGTATGGATCAAGTGTTGACAGTAATTATTTTGCTGCTTTATCAAAACCTTAATTTCACAACAGTTATGCGCCTCCTTGATTTAGAGTCAATCCCCTTCTTAAATAACACAGATGAATAGGAGAATCAATCAACAGAGAGATTATTTTGTGAGTCTTGCTTTGCACTGTTAATTCTTTTTTTTTTTTACTTTTAAAAGAATAATTAATCTTTTATCAGTCATGCTTTAGAATTCAATAAATTGCCCAGCTTTAATAGGAGTCTACAGTAGTTCCACAAACATTTGTTTTTCTATTCAGTTTAATCTCCTAATGGTGCAGTAGCTCAGCTCTTTGTCGGTCACTTCACTGAAACCCGGTTTACACGTCGTCATACGCCGATGTCTCACAGCCGATCTACAAGCTCACAACGCGTCGTATCCTCACGTTGTGCGAGCTTATACATGGGCTATTTTCACCCCGTACGACGCCGTCATACGGACGGAGCATAAATGAACCTATTGAGACCTGGAACGCATCTGTGTCACTTTTTGATTTTGAGCTAAAAAGCATTATTTTACACTTTGACTATTCAAAAATAGCAGATCTACAAGCTCATAGCGCGGCACCGAGTGCCGCGCTATGAGCTTGTAGATCTGCTATTTTAGGAAAATGTGTGCAAATGTGTGCAAATCTTTGAATATATATTTTTAAAGCGAACATTTGTAACTCAAATCTTTGCTTCTGGGGGTCCCTGGAACAACATATTTTGAGAGGGGGGTCCGCGGCCAAAAGCATATCATTTTGGGGGTCCTTGACATGAAAAGGTTTGAGCACCACTGATATAGAAACATACGTTTTTCAGAATTCTGTTGGGATTTAGAAGACATTTTTTAGAATCGGCTTCAGGTCTTAATGGGTTAAAAAAAAAACAATATCAGTGTCGTTACAAGCTTGCACCAATGACATGAAGACAGTCAACCCTGGTGATTTATTGCACTTTGGCAAATAAAGTGATTATGATTCTGATGCTGTTATTGTTTGATGAGCCGCTTAATTTTTTATTACAAACACACAGACTGGAATAAACAAGCAGTTCATAGTTTATTACACATTATTAAAGCTGCAGCCTGTTCCAAGGCCAAGGACAGACACTGAACAGCATCATTTGGCGCCTGTTAGGGATAGATTGAATACATTATTATATTTATCGAGGTTAAATATAAATATATTGAGCATAAATATGTATAAGCATCAAGGCTCGTTTCATTCATTCCCTGTAGGCATGGAAAATATGATAAATAAATGATCTGCCTTATGGATATTACAGGGAAGGCAATAGACCCTCCTATGAGAATCATATAGAAACAGAGCCTACAGGTTGATGCTGGGGTGGTGGTGGGAGCGCAAACACTTCATAGAACCAAGCACAAAGCAGCAGTAGAGCAGCAGCACTCTGTAGTCTGTACAATGTACGATCAATAATTCCAAAAATGCCCAAATGTACGATCATTTCGCCATAATAAAAAAGTGTGTGAATTTACTAAGTTCCCTGGCTGCTGATTCAGCATCGTCTCAAGCGAACTTGAACCACGCGAGGCACCACCGAGCGAGCCAAAGCGAGCGAGTTGCCGTGCCGAACGTTGCGAAGTTCGCTTGGGACTCAGCGCCGTTCGAGTTATGTACCGATAGGGACAGAATAGTAAATCATGTTTTGGTGAGAGCGTTTTCCCCAACTGCCACTCAAAGTGGCTACTGGCCAATCACAGCGCGTTCCTTGCACAAGCGTATTGGCCAATCATGCACAAGTGGTATAGATTTTGGGATGACGCGCCTGAACTAGCTCTGCATGCAGGCTTCGCATCATTTATGAGACTTGAACCTACATCTTACAGTGACACGATTGTCACGTTTCAATACGGGAGTCCTAATCCTATGACAAAAATGTGCTGAGTTCAAAGTGCTGATGGGATTTCCCGCTATCCCGGTGAAAACTGGAGTGTGTGCATGTGTGCCGGGCATGAATGTGCATGTACATCAACGTGCATGCATGATCACGCCCGTGCACGAATGTGCGTGTTCATTTAACCCATTAAGACCGGTAAGCATCTGTCATTTTAACCACTTTAACCATCATTCTACACTTTGGCTATTAAAAAATAGCAGATATACGAGCTTGTAGATCTGCTATTTTTGAAAGATCATAAAAATGTGTGCAAATCTTTGAATATATATATTTTTTTTTAAGCTGACATTTGTAACTCAAATCTTTGCTTCTGGGGGTCCCTGGAACTAAATATTTTGAGATGGGGGTCCGCGGCCAAATACATATAATTTTGGGTGGTCCGTGACATGAAAAAGTTTGAGAACCACTGATATTATAGCATACATACAGTAAGTGTTTCAGAAAACTGTTAGGATTTAGAAGACATTTGTAGAATCGGCCGTCTCTCGAGTCACTGTGCGTCCACACTGCCCTAGCGTGGCTCATATCTGGCATAGAGGGGCGGATTTAACGTCTCCGGAGAGAGAATGCGCGTGATCCCATTGGTTCACCAATCTGTCCGTCAGCCCCCGCCCCGTCAACACAACATTTGGAGCGACGCCCACTGCACTCTGGTTGGTTAGGGGAAATGAAACACTTCCTATACCCGGAACACCGACTTGCTGGTCCAGGCTTTTTTTGAGCCTGCCTATTTTTGAGCAAAACTAAAAAAATAAAAGCCTGGAGATCGAGGCTACACATACAGTAACGTTGCCAGAGATCAGGTTGATTCTGAGCGATCACATAGAGTCCCCTTCAACATGCATCTCCTTGCTGTTGCCATCAAGATGACACCGGGGCATTCCCTTAGCCACATCTTCCTCTCTTCAAACCCCTCTCTCCCTTCTTCATCTCCATCTCCTAATTAACTTATTCCCCCTTTTTCTCTCTTTCTTTCTCTCTCTCTCTCTCTCTCTCTCATTATAATTCCATTTGTGAGTAACCAGGCCCTGTCCTGAGTAGTAAGTACTTCATTCCCGCGAATCCGTGATCAATCTTCACGTCAGACTCCAGCCGCCATCACCAAAGCGGCATGCTGGGCTATTAGGCAACAACCAATGACAACGATATTCACAAATGAGGCTCTGATCAATGACGGTGATAAATAACGCCACACACAGTTTAAAGGCCAGGAAAAACAACATGGTCTTGGGGGTAAGTGCGGCCCAATCGATGGCAGTCAAACTCAACTCTTTGTTTTCCTCTAACGCCCCCCATCTCAAGCTTCGCACGTCCACATTGATCGTGCCGCTCTAAAGCTCTCGCTAAGTATGTGAACCCCACACCTCCGCACGGCTCCGAGGTGAATGATGGGGAGCATGTGTCACTGTGTTTCAGAGAGCTTACGTGTCATGTACCCAAAAATCTTGTGAGATCAACTGCAATGTGCCAATAAAAAAAAACAATTTGATTAAGAAAGAGAAAGGATGCCAAGTGTTCTCATTTTGGATTGTAGCCTATAGAAAAATGTGTCAGATATGATGTTACTTAAGTGCAATTTCTGTCATTTCCTTGAAGGGGATACCTTTTTAGCTCCTTACACAGGTCCATTATTGAGAGTCTACATTAAACATGAAGATGAAAATACTATGGCTGCATCACACAGCACCGTATTTTAATGCATTTGTCTTGTGCACCTTGGCTTATTGGACCTTGAAATTCATGTGTTTTATGTATTATCAATATACAGAACTACACTAATTCTGTTGCGTATCATTTCTTACAAGTACTTAAGCCCTAAAGTATAGTTTGTCGTATGATGAATAGTGGAAAGATATGATCTGTAAGCTTGCTTGTAGATCTGCTATTTGCATAAAGAAAATCAGCTACTGTATAACGGCCCGGACGGCTGCCGTAGCGGTCCGGGTCCGGGCACCTATAGGCTCAATGTAGCCTGACGGCCTTTGCTGTGTGTCACTCCCCATCTCTCTCTCTCTCCCATTTCTTGTCAACCTATACTGTACTATCAATAAAGGCATAAAAAGCCCAAAAATAAGACTTAAAAAAAAGAAATTCAGCTATAAAATGTTTGAATCTTCATTTCAAAACCTTCGCCTATAATGATATGCTCAAAAGAAATAGGCGAATACCAGATTGAAAGGGGTTAACAGCTTTGTTCTTTTGTTTGTTGGCATTTGAATATTTGCAGCGCAGGCTCAGCACCTGCATATGGAGTGCCTGCGTCACAGACCATTGTGTGAGAAGATTGAGAACAGTCGAGTATTAGACAACTGGGCTATTATTACACACGACGCCCATTGAAACTTCTTTTTCTACCTGATCCTTACACTGCAACATCCTGGGATTTGACAGCGTAGTAGGCTGCTGATGACCATGGTGACATTATCACAGAATGCTGATCTGCAGCCTTGGGGACAGATGGCAGGCCTGAAGGAACGGAGGACAAAAAGGGAGGTGGTGGTCCCTATAGATCACTGATCCCTAAAGGCACTGCAAGAAAAAAAACACGCTGACAACACCATCACCACCGCCCGGTTCACATGGTGTGTCGTGTGCGCTGTGCATGTGCGTGTGGCGTGTGTGCGTGCGTGCGTGTGTGTGTGTGTGTGTGCACTGTGAGGAAGAGGCTTACGTGTTAACTCCAGTCAATCCGGGGACGCATCTACAAATGTCTTCTAAATCCTAAACAGTTTACTACAACATACAGTTTACTACAACATACAGTTTACTACCACCATACAGTTTACTGTACAGCCATACATGTTTACTACACCATACAGTTTACTACACCATACAGTTTACTACAACATACAGTTTACTACACCATACAGTTTATCTACACCATACAGTTTACTACACCATACAGTTTACTACACCATACAGTTTACTACACCATACAGTTTACTACACATTACAGTTTACTACACCATACAGTTTACTACAACATACAGTTTACTACATCCATACAGTTTACTACAACATACAGTTTACTACACATACAGTTTACTACAACATACAGTTTACTACAACATACAGTTTACTACACCATACAGTTTACTTACAACATACAGTTTACTACACCATACAGTTTACTACAACATACAGTTTACTACAACATACAGTTAACTACAACATACAGTTTACTACTCCATACAGTTTTTACTACACCATACAGTTTACATACACACCATACAGTTTACAACACCATACAGTTTTACTACACCAGTACAGTATTACTAACGTACACCATACAGTTTACTACAACATACAGTTTACTACACCATACAGTTTATACTACACCATACAGTTTTACTACACCATACAGTTTACTACACCATACAGTTTACTACACCATACAGTTTACTACACCATACAGTTTACTACAGCCATACAGTTTACTACACCATACAGTTTACTACACCATACAGTTTACTACACCATACAGTTTACTACACCTATGTCAGTTTAACTACACCATACAGTTTACTACACCATACAGTTTCTACAACATACAGTTTACTACACCATACAGTTTACTACACCATACAGTTTAGTACACCATACAGTTTACTACACCATACAGTTTACTACACCATACAGTTTACTACAACATACAGTTTACTACACACCATGACAGTTTACTACACCATACAGTTTACTACAACATACAGTTTACTACACCATACAGTTTAGTACACCATACAGTTTACTACACCATACAGTTTACTACACCATACAGTTTACTACACCATACAGTTTACTACACCATACAGTTTTACTACACCATACAGTTTAACTACACCATACAGTTTACTACAACATACAGTTTACTAACTACACCATACAGTTTACTACACCATACAGTTTACTACACCATACAGTTTACTAACTACACCATACAGTTTACTACACCATACAGTTAACTACAACATACAGTTTACTACACCATACAGTTTAGTACCCATACAGTTTACTACACCATACAGTTTACTACACCATACAGTTTACTAACTACACCATACAGTTTACTACAACATACAGTTTACTACAACATACAGTTTACTACAACATACAGTTCACTACAACATAGTATACTTATGTTGCTACATCAGTGGTTCTCAAACTTTTTCATGTCAAGGACCCCCAAAATGATATGTATTTGGCCGCCATCTGAAAATATTTTGTTCCAGAGACCACCGAAGAAGCAAAGATTTGAGTCAAAAATGTTCCCTTTAAAAAAATATATATTATTCATAGATTTGCACACATTTTCAAGATTTTTCAAAATAGCAGATCTACAAGCTCATAGCGCGGCACTCGGTGCCGCGCTATGAGCTTGTCAGATCTGCTATTTTTGAATAGCCTAAAGTATAAAATAATGGTTATAGCCAAAATGACACAGATGCCTTCCCGGATTGAATGGTTTAAAGTGTGTGCTTCATACTTTTTTCCTCTCTCTCTCTCTCTCTCTCTCTCTGTCACATCTCTCTCTCTCTCTCTCTCTCTCTCTCTCTCTCTCTCTCTCTCTCTCTCTCTCTCTCTCTCTCTCTCTCTCTCTCTCTCTCTCTCTCTCTCTCTCTCTCTACAGTAAGTGTCCTTGTTAGTGTCTCTGCAAGAGAGGGAATGGACGAGAGAGAGAGAGAGAGAGAGTGAGGTAGGGAGGCAGAGAGAGAGACGAGAGGGAGAGAGGAAGAGAAAGCAGGAAAGAAAGAAACTGAGAAAAAGACAGCGAGAGAGAGAGAGAGAGAGAGAGAGAGAGAGAGAGAGAGAGAGAGAGAGAGAGAGATGAATAGAGGTATAGCACAAGTGTGCAGGGCCACTCATCTCCCAGCGGTTCTCTTTTGCACTTTACCTCTCCATCCAGAATCGCTTTTATTTCCCCTGCTTTGGCAGCGAGACAGACAGAGTGGGAGAGAGGTATTAGATATTGACTCACCAACCATGCACCTTTCAGCTCAACTCCGTTAACTGTGAACTATGGCATTAGCCTCTCCAAATGAGCCCCATGTGAGGAACAGGCTGTGGTTTTTGCAGGTTGCAGAGTTGGGAGTGGTGGGTGCAGAGATGCGTGGGTGTTTTTAACCACTTGAACCCCATATGGGTGACCGGAGTCCCTCAGGGCTCAATACTAGTGTCTTCTCTGTTTTGTGTTATTGCGGGGAAAGCTTTCGCTGAAAATAGCAGATTGACAAGCTCACAACGCGAGCTCGTAGATGTGAGCTTGTAGATCTGCGATTTTCAGCGAAAGCTTTCCCCACAATACGGTTGCTGGGGTTTAAGTGGTCAAGATGTCCACTTAAAAACAACGGAAGATGTTTTTAAATGCGATTTATAAATAAACGTGATTTGATTTGATTCGATTTCAGATTAAAAAATGTGCGTGGAAAAAATGTGACCACTTGAGCCCTATTTATTTTTTAAAGCAGCCCGTTAATGTCCATTACACTCCATTTGTACATTATCGGGGTGACCTGTAAGGGTCTACTTGGTTCCTATTGTTCAAGTTTTAGCTGGGAACCCCATGGAACCCACTCATGGACCCCTGGGGGTCCCTGGACTCCACAATGACAACGAGTGAACTATAGCATTAGCCTTTCCAAAAAAGTGATGCCTTGTCAAACCTTGGACAGCAGATTATCTACATTCAGGCTTATGGCCAATTCATAAATCCACTTTTCAGCTGAAAATAAGTCAAATTATTTGTCCTGGACACAATTCCAATTAGCCTTCAGATTGTCAATGGAACGTTTGGCACCGCTGCCTTTCTATCCGTCTCTCTATCTCTCTGTCTTTCTCTTCATTCAGTTAATTTGAATTCAACGCAACCGGAGCTGTCCCGACACGACACAGAAAATTCCATTTGCCGCAGGACCAGGATGTGACAAAGATGATTACTAACAATTACAATAATTACAAACGGATGACAAAAACAAAACAGATCCCCTTTATTTTGCCTCTTTCCCCGTGCCCATTTTTAGCATTCATTTTCTATTACCAGTACACACACCCCCCTCCCCCCCTCCCCCCCTTTCCTCTCTCTTCTCTCCTCCTGTTTAATCCATTCAAACCGGGAACGCATCTGTGTCATTTTACATTTCTTTGGCTCTTCGAAAATAGCAGATATACAAGCTCATAGCGCGGCACTGAGTGCCGCGCTATGAGCTTGTAGATCTGCTATTTTCGAGAAAATGTGTGCGAACCTTTGAATATATATATTTTTTTTTCTAAAAGCAATTTTTTTTTTGGCTCAAATCTTTGCTTCTGGGCATTCTACAAATGTCTAAATCCTAACAGTATTCATATTTTGAGATGGGGGGGCCGTGGCCGAATACATGGCGCTTGACATGAAACACTGATATTATAGCAACATACGTTTTTCAGAAACTGATTTAGAAGACATTTGTAGAATCCCCAGAAGCAAAGATTTGAGTAACACATGTTTACTTTTGTTAACTATTGTTACTATAAAAACATATATATATATTCAAAGATTTGCACACATTTTCACGATTTTTCCACAAATAGCAGATCTACAAGCTTGTCTGCTTATCTGCTATTTTTTGAATAGCCAAAAAAATCTGAAAATGACACGCAGATGAGTTCCCGGGTCTTAACGGGTTAATTCTATCGCTCGTCTCCTGTGTTTCTCCTCATCCACCGTCACTCCTCTCCCCCCCCTCTCTCCTTGCTATCCGTTTTCATCAACGGCTCCTTGTCTCTCTCTCTCTCTCTCTCTCCGCCACCCCGCTGTCCCTCTTCTTGTCTCCCTGTCGTCCTCCATCCATCAGACATCCTCCTCCTTTCTCTCTCCTCTCTACACCCTCAGTCCTCCGACGTCCCCCTTCACGTCTCAGTGGTGGACAAAGTATTCAACCCTTGTACTTAAGTTAAAAGTACTGGCGTACTTGCTTAAAAACACCACTTATAAAACCATTATTTTATACTTTGGGCTATTCAAGAATAGCAGATCTACAAGCTCGTAGCGCGGCACCAAGTGCCGCGCTACGAGCTTGTAGATCTGCTATTGTTTCTGCTATGTTTTTTCCCCAAAGGCTCTGAGTGCTGTTCGCAAACCAGCGATCACCATCTGAGTCCTTCAGAGGCACCGAGGCAGCGAAACCATGTGATCACCAAAAAAAAAACACCACGTAGACTTCCTGTTTTGAAAAAAAAATTAAGTCCTCTTCATTCAACTGCCCATATATATGGAATGGACAATCGCGGCTGGCCAATTTCTTTTTCTCCGAGGGTGTGAGACCCCGCTACGTCTTTTACCCGTGATCGGCGGGTTGTTCGCTGTGAAGAATAATATTCTATGATTTTTCAAAGGTGAGCGAAAACACTCAAAAATCGCTGGCACTGTGGCAACTAGACAATTTTTATTTTCTGGCATTGAATGAGATTAAGTACATTTTGGTACCAACACTTTTGTACTTATACTCAAGTAAATTTTGTATTCCGGACTTTTACTTGTAACAGAGTATTCTACATCGCAGTATTGATAATTTTACTCAAGTAAAAAATGAGAGTACTTTTTCCACCACTGTCCTCACCTAACCTCACAGCTCCTCTCCTATCCTCCTAATCGCGCCTCTGCCCTCCATTCCCTCTACTCCCCCTCCTCCTAAACTATCGTCTCCCTATCTCTTACCCATCCCCTCTTTTCCTCCCTCATGCTCATTATAACGGAGTCACATATATATATTATATGTACAATTTTGAGGTATTTGTACTTTACTTGAGTATTTCCAATTTACTTTTACTTCTACTCCACTACATCTCCGAAGCAAATATCGTACTTTTACTCCCCTACAATTATTTGAAAACTTTAGTTACTAGTTACTTTGTAGATTTTGATTATACATTACAAACATACGTTAACCACTTCAGCCCTATATACATTTCGGCCATTTGAAAATAGCCGATCTACAAGCTCACAATGCGTTGCGACGCATTGTGAGCTTGTAGATCTGCTATTTTCAAAGATTTTTATACATTTGAAAAATTTCAATGGGACATTCTGCAAAATGAGTACTTTTACTTTTGGTACTTTAAGTACATTTTGATGCCAATACTTTTGTACTTTTACTCAAGTACATTTTCAATTCCGGACTTTTACTTGTTACAGAGTATTTCTTTATTGCAGTATTGATACTTTTACTAAGTAAAAAAAAATAGTACTTTTTCTACCACTGGTACGAAGGTGTCCCGCGCTGAAAATATCGGATCTATACCAAGTTCACAACTTGGCACTCGGTGAGCTTGTAGACCTACTGTTTTCGACATGGTGGCGCTGTTGTACGGTGGAGTATGAATTAGGCAGCATTAGATCATTGTGAGGATTACTTTTACTTCGGGGATCCCAAGGGAATTCTTTTAGCTGTCAGAGAGCCATATGTCAAAGAAAATGCACCGCTGGCTTCCCGACAAGTGAAAATCGTAGCATGAAGTCAGTGGGACTTCTATACTGAAGTTTGTAAAAAGTAGTGCAGTTTTTTGAATCTGCACAACTTTTCCTCTTTTGATTTTTAAGCCATTCATCTCTTGTTCCCTATCTGTCTTCCCTACGTTTTTTTTCTTCTTCTTCTCGTTCCATTGTCAGTTCTCATCTCAAAAAGTTAGTAGATTGAAATGTCGTAACTCACTCGACACCTTGTCTCTTTGCACTGTCTGAGGGCTGTGGATAGGGCGCCTGTGATTATGTCTGAATGTGGGTGGGCAGATCTGGTAGTCCCTACCTTTCCCTCTTTCAGTGAAATATTCTGCAGGGAGGGGGGCTTTGATACAGATATATCCCATTATTCTCTAATCTAATGTGACATTTATCCAAGTCAAGAGGGCATTTGTGCAGTGAAAGGAGGAGGAATGTATGGTAAGATACATTATTGACTGGTTGTTGGCAGCTGTTATTTTAAATTCTATTTATCCATCCATCCATCCATCCATCCATCCATCCATCCGTCCCTCCCTCCCCGCCAGGCAGACAGAGATATTGTGATGGCTTGTGTCTGCCTGTTCAGCTTGCAATCAGTGTCATATTTCTCGTGCGAGCTAGAGCAATCATCTCTCCAGGTTACGGGATACGTGTCCTGCGAGGCTATCGACTGGAACAAGCCAATCGGGTGCAAGTTGTCCATCCGGCATATGGGATCCACCCTACTAGCCAATTACAGCGCTCCTGTCCCTCCGGCTGTGTTAGGGACGTTAAGATGGATGATCGTTCTTTTGAGCAATTTCAAGATAAAAGCAGGCAAAGCTCATTACATTTGCCACGTCTAAAGACAGAACAGCTGACAAAGCTTTTTACTGGGATAGTGAAGCATGTCAATGTGGTACGTGAACAACAAAGCATTAGGCATGCTCTGACACAAACTTTGAGCTTCACGGACATGCCCAGGGAACATTTGCTGAGGTCCGGTATTGCGTTACTTTAGTCTGCAAAATCCGGATAATACCGGTCCTATGGGGCAGGCTCCTGAGTTGGACGCATGCCGTGCAAAATGAAGTGGGCATGACATAAATCTCCACTGTGTGAGTGCAAGTAAATAGTAAATTAGACACTACAATTACCTTACTGTACCATAGAACCACATCCATTACCATTGCTATCAACTCGTCCCCAACTTATGCAAAGGCCACACCCCGTAGCTATGACAGCTATAGCTATATATCAGTGCCACCCGCAGAAATCAAAGATAAAGACAGAGAGGGAAAGCGAAGATAGAAGGGGAACGAGTTTCCTAACCCTTCAGCCCTTCACATCTGTTTTATCAGAACATGCTTTGTGATAACACTTTCAGTGAGCAGTAGGCCATGTAGTTTCTCGGTATTGGTTCATTTCACATTTATAAAATATTTGCGAGCAGAAATACGTTTCTTATCAACATTTCTAAATGCGGATACTGACTCAGTGTCAACATAGTCTCATTTACTTTCATTATCAAACTATGGGCAATTAAAACATATTGTAGATTATAATTGTTATCTATGTCAACATAATCCCACAGTAAATTACGGACTTCAGGTTCTTCAATTAAGGTGTTGAAGATTGCTGCCAGGGGCTTCCTTATACAAAATATTTATGCCTTAATACAACTAGGGATCCATTTTCTAACAAAATGGCATACAACAGAAGAAAGTCCAAATATTAGACTAGGTCAATATTACATATTACAACAGTGGAGAGCAATGTAGGGCAAACATGTTTATTAGACCCTCCAGAAAAACACGATTATGCGCATAATATACGATTATGTGCGTAATTATGCGGGGGTAATTTTTTTTCAAAAAGGCTGCATCGCATAATATGTGTATCGCATCGCATAATATGTGTATCGCATCGCATAGCATCGCATAATATGCCCATCGCAACGCATAGCATAATATGGGAACTATGTGGCACATATATTCGCATATTTTGCAACTTTTCGCATATTTCCGCATATTTTGCAACTTCACGCAATTTCACCACATAAAAACCCTGCATATTTCATAGCAAATCTAGGGTTTTAGCGCGCATAATCAAGGATTTTAGCCCGCATAATCAAGGATTTTAGCCCGCATAATCAAGGATTTTTACCCGCGTTTTTTCTGGAGGGTTTTTATCAGGTACTGTAAGCCACAGGCATCCTGAATGCTGCAGCTGTGGGGTCTGCTAAAACACAACCATCAACAACAACATGCATCACGTTAACACCCAGACAACTTATGAAGCTCACATTTACATAAGGAACTGCCTCAGAAATTACAGAGCATTTACCATTTGTTCTCTTTGACATTTTGTACGACAGAGCACTTACTGGAAATGTGTGGTGTTGTGTGCCAATGGGGTAATCACTGGTATTTGGCTTTCTAGCTGTCACAGAGGCTGCAAAAGAGAGAACGCTGTAACACACCGAAGGAGGAGGAGACGGACTTCACTCAAACATGTTGTTACCTTATGCATGGTGACATGGCGGTGTCCACTGATGTAGGTGTCTGTCCGTCTGTGTCGTGTGTGTGTGTGTGTGTGTGTGTGTGTGTGTGTGTGTGTGTGTGTGTGTGTGCGTGTGTGTGTGTGTATGTGTTTGTGCGAGCTCACAGTGGTGGAAAAAGTACTCAGATGTTTTACTTAAGTAAAAGTATCACTACTGCAATATAGAAATACTCTGTTACAAGTAAAAGTCCGGAATTCAAAATGTACTTGAGTAAAAGTACAAAAGTATTGGTATCAAAATGTACTGAAGTACCAAAAGTAAAAGTACTAAAATGTTAGCTTGTAGATCGGCTATTTTCAAATAGCCTAGGTATAAAATAGGGCCAAAGTGGTTAATGTATGTTTTATAATATAATAATTGATAATTGAAAAGTAACTAGTAAACTAAAGTTTTCAAATAATTGTAGTGGAGTAAAAGTACAATATTTGCCTCTGAGATGTAGTGGAGTAGAAAAAAAAGGGAGTGAGTGCGTGAGTGAGTGAGTGAAAAGGAGAGAGAGGTAGAGTTCTCAAATTCTGCCCGAACCCGGGCCGAGCCGGGCAGAAAATGTAGGCCTATGCTAATTGGTCGAGCTCAACTGCCCCTAGCGGCTGAACGGTAAGGCCGATGGAAATGGCAGTGCATGCGTTGGATGCAACTCAAAGTGAACTTTACCCAGGTATCTAGTTCGTTGCCGTCCGACCTTCCTAGCCTAACTGACGAAAATAGTCAAAACTTTAAATATCGAAAATCTGCTTAAGTGGCCGTTTTCAAGATGTTTTGGCCATTATCTCTTAATTTTCTTAATTTTCAGGCCTGTTGAGAACTCTAGAGAGAGGTAGAGAGCGGTGCTGGAGAGGGAGAGAAAGAAAGACAGAAAGACAGAAAGAAAGAGGGACAGATACAGAGAGAGAGAGAGAGAGAGAGAGAGAGAGAGAGAGAGAGAGAGAGAGAGAGAGAGAGAGAGAGAGAGAGTGTGTGAGTGTGTGAGTGTGTGAGTGTGTGAGTGTGTGAGTGTGTGAGTGAGTGAGTGAGTGAGTGAGTGAGTGAGTGAGTGAGTGAGTGAGAGAGAGAGAGAGAGAGAGAGAGAGAGAGAGAGAGAGAGAGAGAGAGAGGTTTGAGTGAAGAGCAGCGGTGGTTATTTGCTCATAAATGGTCCCTTGCTGTTTGGGGGGATGAGGAAGCCCAGGTGCCTGTCAACAGTCTAGACTTTGATCAATGTGCCTCTGGGCTGCATCCACACACCTCATCTGTCTAGTGACGCTCTAGTCCAGTGCTTCTCAAAGTGGGGTCTGGGGACCCCCAGGGGTCCTTGACACTTTAACCACTTTCATCCTATATACATCAGCTATTGGGAAATAGCTGATCTACAAGCTCACAACACGTCACATTGCGTCGCACTGTGAGCATGTAGATCGGCTATTTTTAAAAAACAATTGAAAACATTGTGAAAAACATTTAATATCTTATATTAATATAAATATTTCAACAATACAAATCTTATATGGGGGTCCCTGGCATGAAATAAGTATTTTCAGATGGGGGTCCGCAGCCAAATACAATTAATTTGGGGGTCCTGGACATGAAAACGTTTGAGAACCACTGCTCTAGACTAGTCTACACACTTTTGCATCTGATTATACCCTCCTTAACTTTAGAAGCATAATAGAGTTCCCTTTTCACAATGTCTTTACCATACATGATTTAGGATTTAGCCATGGCAAGATGTGGAAACGTGTTTCTAGTTTCCAAAGCAGGGATTGTGCTGTACCTGCTGTGTGTACAGTACAGTGTAGTGCTGCTCAGGTGAAAACCTCATAATGTCCAAAACCATTCCTTTTTATCATTATTTTTATTGTACATATGGAGAAAAAAATATGTTTTAAATAGTGAAAATAGCCAATCTCAAAAAACTCACAACGTGTCGATGCAACGCGTTATTGTGAGCTCGTAGATCTGCTATTTTCACTACTTTTGTGCTACACTCTTGTATGTTGAAGTGGAGAATTCATTTATGAAAAAAACTAATATGGAGACATGAGGTTTCTCCCCTTGAAATGAGGTGGCAGGAAAAAACGTTTTTCCTTTTTTCCTTTTCTCCTCGGTCAGCTATTTGCAATTGTTGATGACCTGTATTAATGTGTTAATATTCTATGCTCTGTTGATGAATTGAATACTTAGGACCACAATGGAAACAAGTATTTTACTGTACCTCCGTGCTGTTTACATTTTTTTGACTAATAAAGTAGTCAACCAATCAATCAATAAAGCAATGACATATTCCATCTGGTTCAATTAGTACACTATTTGAGTTATATTAACCCACACTGATTTGTGCATTAGGTATGGTATACCTATACAAGGTCAGATACAAATACAAGGACTTAATATTGCAAACAGCTGCCTGTTGAGTGGCATTCAACATTTTGTTTTTTTTGCCATGATTTGAACTTAATCTTTTGAGGACCTGTCCTTGAAGCAGGCTGCCAGCTGGCTGCCAATTTGTGTTAATTTAACTCCTAGTGCACATTTGTACACTTCTCAAGTACAAATGTGTTGTGAGTTACAAATGGATAAATGAAGTATGGATTTTACTATGTGCCTCTTTTTAGACCTGTAAATGATGTTTATATGCATGTAACAATATGTATACGATATTCACACTGTAGTTATGTATAATTGCTTAGTGCACTGGTTCTCAATTTTTTTTGGCTCAGGGCACCCCTGTAAATAACCTTTTAATCCACGGCACCCCTGAATTACATTTACTTTACAGCACCTTACATTTATTTATGTCACATTATGTAAATCTTTCCCCCTAAGATACAATGTCAGGAGGAGGAAACCTTGAGAGAATATCTGTTTCCATTCGGACAGATTGAAAATAACTTTTATACTTGGCGTTAAACCACTTAAATAAATTGCACAGTGTAAGTACAGTGCAACTCAGGTCTGTTTCACAAAGTTTATTTAAAATATTATTAAAGTATTCTGAGGCACCCCTGGACTAGGGTGCCATGGCACCCACTTTGAGAAACCCTGGCTTAGTGGACACTGGACAGTACAAAGGCTACATACGCACCTTAAAGGAAATTTACATAGTCCTCAGGGCATTCATCAGTGACCGGCATTCACAGCCGTAAAGGAGAACGGAGTCCACAGTCGCAGAAATTAAAAGCTCTCCATGCAAGTGCTTTCCTCATTTTATGGTCCTGCTCTGTGGAGCTGACCCGCGCGCCCATGTATTTAAAGTCATTGACCTCCTTTAGCACAGCGCCCCCTATTGTTGTTAGGGGTGAATATTCTTGAGGATGTTATAGGTTAAGACCTCAGTTTTCTTTGCGTTTAGCATGAGACCATCTTTGGCACACTCTAACTGCACTCTGGTTAAGAGCTCCTGTGCCTGTTCTACTTGATTATCAGGCAGATGTCATCGGCGTAGATCAGATCTGTCAGGCTTCCTGCAAGGTGTCTCATAGACCTTCTGGGAGTAATAGTGAAGCCGAGTTCTTGCTCCTATCCTCTAATAGCCTGTCTAAGGGCGTAGTCCAGTGCTATTGCTAAAAGGAAGGGGGCGAGGGTGTCTCCTTGCAGCACTCCAGTTTGGATGTTAAACGCCTCGCTCCGTCCGGCGTTATCACTTTGGCTCTTGTTCCCATGTGCATGGTCTCAGTAGCTTGGGCGGAACATCATAGTATTTTCACCACCATTCCTCTGTGTATAGAGACGAATGCCTCCTTAAAGTCGATGAAGCACACCATTAGGTTGTTTCTCTTCATCTCTTCAATGATCTTCCGTTGAGGCAAGGATTTGGGCTAAGGTGGTTCTCTCCGCTCAAAATCCATTAAGGTTTTCTCTGATATTGATAGCACTCTGTATCCTGTTCAGTCACCATGCAAAAACCATGTTTAAAAGTTGTGTGGGAGTTTATGGAGGGACTTTGGATATACAGCAGTTTGGTGGTTGTTAGTCTTGGGAGTCCAATTTCTTTTGATTCTTCATTCACCGGAGGAATACGGGAAAATATTCTTTCCCCCCATGAATTCAAGGCTTCACAGCGTGAGTAACTGATAGAGGAAAAAGTCATTAGGAGTGAAGAATTCCTTTAACTGCATTATGTATTAAGTGTTTGAGTTGTGAGCAGTGGTTCCCAAACCTTTCCCAAAAGAGACATTTTATGTCTTGGCCAGGACCCAAAGTAGTGAAAATAGCTGCTAGCTGCTCGCGATGCGACGTGTTGTGAGCTTTAGATCTGCTATTTTCACTACTTCTTAAAGGGATATTTCACTTTAAAAAAAAATTTGGGTCATTTTATCATCTACTCAGGCTTTTGGGAGCCCCCCAGACCGTTTTTAAGTTGCTTCATTCAGTATTTAGATATTTGATATTCATTTTATCAGACACGCCCCCTTCCTATACAAACCCATTATAACTTCAAACTCCATTTTTAACATGTTAGATTCATCAAAAACACCCGTCCTTGGTTCTGGTGACTCACCCTGCCATCCTACTACGTGAGGGGGCCGTGTTTTTTCGATAACTTTTTTCAATTATTTTATTGTATTTTTTTATTGTATTTTATTATTTTTTTAATCCAAAAAATATATTAAAAATAAATGAAAAAAGTAATCGAAAAAACACAGCCCCCTCACGTATTAGGATGGCAGGGTGAGTCACCAGAACCAAGGACGGGTGTTTTTGATGAATCTAACATGTTAAAAATGGAGTTTGAAGTTATAATGGGTTTGTATAGGAAGGGGGCGTGTCTGATAAAATGAATATTAAATATCTAAATACTGAATGAAGCAACTTAAAAACCGTCTGGGGGGGGCTCCCAAAAGCCTGAGTAGATGATAAAATGACAAAAAGTTTTTTTGAAAGTGAAATATCCCTTTAAACTTTAAAAAATATATATTTATGGAAATTATTAGATTTCATTTTATTTTTGAAATACTTTTGGAAAATGTTGGAATTGTTTTTAATTGATGAAAAGTTGTGATTCTTTTTAAATATTTTGAAATAATATATATATAGATTTATTTTAAATGTAGGAAACAGAAAGAAAAAAAACAATAATAGACCCATAACAATTGGTCCATGACCCAAAGTCCCGGGGGATGAGGACCCGCTGTTTGGGAAACAGTGTGTTAGAGCTAATAGATCATTAATAACTCATCATCTGTTGACATACTTGTTTATGTCATTTATCAAGGCAGAATACAATGTTAAAGGAAGGACACTCTGGAATACCCATGAAGAGTTATGATGTAACTTTGTTTCCTGAAGAAACAGGTAAACACATTTCCCTCATTATAGATACAAGATAGAAATTAGAACTTTTTTATACACGCTCGCCCGCACCCACGCCCGCACCCACACACACACACACACACACACACACACACACACGAAGAGTTGCAGACTAATTAACATGCCTCAGAGATTAAGCAGTCACCTCAAATTTCAAGCACTTACACAGCGACACAAAGAATTACTCCACAATTAATATTTTGGCCTCTGATCTGACTCTGATATCTCATTTCAACAATTCATTTCCAGTTAAGTACCATATTCTCTCTTAAAGTATAACAATTGACCTCATCCTAACCCCCGCCCGATCCATTTGAATCCATATCGACCTCAGAACTGCATTTGACGCGGTAGATCATGCCACTTCTTCAACTAACGGCCGTAGTCACTGGGTGGCCATAACAGGCCCAGTATAAGGTTGGCTTGGATCCAACCTTACAATTGGTGATAAATCTTCAGCCAAAGGAAGGCCCACAGGACTCAATCCTATTCTCACTCTTCTGCACACCCACACTGCTCGGAGATATCATTTTCACTGAGACGTAGGCAATATCAACCTCATCTTCTTAACACAATATCATCAACACATAGTCTCTCTCAACTTCTTCTGCAAATGAATGAAAGCTAATTTGAGTAGTCTGTCTTACAACACAAAGCCAGATTCTTTTTTTCCCCCTTTCTTCTTTTTGACAGTGACTAATAATAAGCATGTAAGGAGTAGTGACATCATGCCTCCTCAATCGAGGCTCGGTGAACCCTAGCATATGGCTGAACCATATGGATGTGCCCAATTGTGGGCAATTTGTTAGAGGCGGTAGTGCCTTGTGCAGTAAAATGGTCTATCACACGTTTTATGGCTCTATTCTTCCGCGATTTACAGTCATTGTGTCTTGTTAAATGTTTTGGACAATTTAGTGATCAGAGGTGAAAAACGGTCCAAATGGGGATGTATAACGTCCTCAATTCGAGTGTTTCAAGGGGCTCTTATTCTCCACGCATCTATAGTATATTATCTATCTATGCAACTAAATATTGAATCAGGGCTGTTGGAGGATTCTTTTAAAAATGCTCAGATCGGGACTCGGGAGCACAGAAAACTTTATGGGGACAACAGATTATTACTAATAAACTCACTTTGAGGGAATGAGGCAGAAAGCCATTTTGGACATGGCAATAATAGAAACGTGTGCAATATGTCCGATTTCTGCAATGCAAGTGTTTCTGATCAGAATCTGGCACAATAAAAATTACCAGGTTGCAGGCAAGTGTGCCGATGTGTTTAAATTGGTAAAAAAAAATTGATGACCAGGTGTATTTCCAGTAGGAGACTGATAGAGATTCCTTTGAGTCTCCAATCGGATACATTAGCATCTTTCCATCAGTAATCATCATTAAAATCCATTCATCTGTATGGATATGAGAAAAGGGCTGGGCTGCCTAGGATGGAAGGATGGCCTGAAGGTCACAGACAATGACCTTTAAACAATGTGTTCCCCCGTGACCCCAATACTGAGTAATGGGGGCGAGCAAAAAGATCACCTCAGGGGTCAAATTAGCTTCACATTGCGGATCAAGTCGACCCAGTGTGCAGTTCTGACTGTTAACCCATTCACTCCGTCATTTTAGATTTCTTTGGCTATTTTTGAAAAATCGTGAAAATGTGTGCAAATCTTTGAATATATATATATATTTTATTTCCGCCTATAATGACGCAAAATACGGATGCCAGCGTTAAAGTCATTAAATAGGATCACCTTGCAAGGATCGCGTTGTGTCACCATGGTCCACATTCCGTTGCCATCAACTGCGTACGTGAAAGGGCATGCTCACCACCAGAATGTGGATGTACTCGATGAAGGGTCAAAAATAGGACTGAAAATGGGCTGGACAAACACATGCACAGGCACTACATAACACGCACAAACATACAAGTGAGTGCATGAAGAAAGACAGACAGACAGACAGACAGACAGACAGACAGACAGACAGACAGACAGACAGACAGACAGACAGACAGACAGACAGACAAAAAGCAAGCAAGCATCTGCCTACCGTCTACAGTGGCAGAATGGAGGCTTAAAAAGTTGATATCCAAACAAGGCAAATCTGCATGACTGTACGCCGAGTCATCAACAATGTACTTATTACAAGCGACAACATTAGGATCCTACTGTCAGTGAAACGGTAGCTTTAGATTTATTTTTTTTCCTAAGCGTGTGCTACTGTGTCAACATGCAGTCACTCAAACTGACCTTCTCCTCCAGACTAATCAAATTAAACTGAACCGGTCCAATACCATAAAAAGGGCACTGGGCAGGGCTGATCTTCCTCACCCTTTAGACTGCTGTCTGTGGGGATACATTTGCAATTGTAATGCGCACACACAGGCAGTGGCTCAGGGGTAGAGTGGCCGGGTAGAGTGAACTGGAAAACCGCAAGGTTCCCAGTTCGATCCCGGGCTGGGGCGCTCCCCTAGAGTTAGTGTCGAAGTGTCCTTGAGCAAGACGCTGAACCCCTAATTGCTCCCGATGAGCAGGTTGGTGCCTTGCATGGTTTCCTCCGCCATCGGTGTATGAATGTGTGTGTGAATGGGTTAATGGCACAATCAATGTAAAGTGCTTCGGATAGAAGCGCTATATAAATGCACCATTTACCATTTACCATTTACACACACACACACACACGCACGCACACGCTCCTAACCCCAAATGTTTCCTTCAAAGAGGCTTCTCAAAAGATAGGTGGGACTCAGGAGGCAAAAATTGCATGGGCTACATTGAGCTTACATTTTCTCTCAGAATGAAGGACGACACATCGCCATAGCTAGCAGTGTGATGATTACAGAAGCCTGGCAGGGATATAGGGTCATCCATCAAAGTCAGCGCATCTAGATGAATATACCACCATACCAATGCGGTCTGCGCTTCAATATGAAGATAGTTGTTGTTGTTGTTGGGGTACAGTGCATTTACACATACCTAGAATTCATCATCATCCGGGAACGCATCTGTGTCATTTTAGATTTCTTTGGCTATTCAAAAATAGCAGATCTACAAGCTCATAGCGCGGCACCGAGTGCCGCGATATGAGCTTGTAGATCTGCTATTTTTGAAAAATCTTGAAAATCTTTGAATATATGTTTTTCCAAAAGCGAACATTTGAAAAAACATTTAGTGCCAGGGACCTGTATATATAAAAAATGTATATATATATTAAAAGATTAGCACAAATTGCACGATAAAAAAATAATAAAAAATTGCAGATCTACAAAGCAAGCTCATAGCAAGCTCATAGCGCGGCACCGAGTGCCGCGCTATGAGCTTGTATATCTGCTATTTTTGAATAGCCAAAGACATCTTAAAATGACACGGATGCGCTCCCTTCCCTGTCTTAATGGGTTAATGCACTCAAATTCTAAGTCAGCCAGCATGCAGATAGCTTGTGTTGACAACATTTAATTATTTTTGCATTGAATTGAAAGAACTGGCTCCTACATAAATGCAATATTTACAACCCACTGATACTTTTAGTGAAGGAAACCTGTCTGAACGGCGATTATACTCATCCATCACTGTGACATTATGTTATTCTCTGGTGCATACAAACACCACAGAGCCATCACACAACAAGGAATCTCATGAAGACACGCACTCCACGGGGGTACCAATGAGGGGTGTGCAGATGGTTCTGTCATTTCCAACAGCTACAGGGTTTGATGTGCCACAAACGTCTCTTTTGAGATAATTGCATCACTGGTGGCTGTTTTAAAATAGTAACTTAATTGTCCATATAGCTAAATAAATAGAAGATAATGTGTGCATGTTTTGCTGTTAAAAGCAGCATGCACGCACACGTACGTACACACGCACACACCCCCACACACACGTACGTACACACGCACACACACACACCCCCACACACACACACACACCCCCCCCCCCCCACACACACACACACACACACACACACACACACACACACACACACACACACACACACACACACACACACACACACACACACACACACACACACACACACACACACACACACACACACACACACACACACAGATTGAGGGAGCCAAGGTGTGCCTCCTGAGCCCTGGCAGAGATTTGGAGCTCTAACTGAGTGCAACTTTCTTGTTTGATTGCATGTCGTGTGCACCTGTGCCCCTAATACCCTTGTAGTCTCTGCCCTAGTAAATAGAGTTTGTGGTATACGCGTTAGGCCGCATACTGTTTTGGTAGTCCTCATTATATATGTACCTGTTTGTTTTACCTGCCAGCACCTGCTGCTGTACTCAGTAAAACTCTTTGAACCTGCATCCCACCTGTGTGTTCTGATATTGGCTGCCACTTGCCTGACACAAAGCAACATAAAACTGAGATAGAAGGCTGAGATAAATCTGGGGGACTCCATAACAGATGCCGTTACTTATTCCAAAAGGAAAATATTAAATGCTAGTCATTAGTACTAAGTACGAAAAAACACAAAACGTGGGTATAGCTGCATTCCAAAAATTAAAAATGCAAGACTTTGACTCGGAAGCACATCCTTTTATTTATGCTGTATGAGGCTATGGCCAGAGCCTTAGCCCTAGAATGGCTGTGATATTATATACATATCATGTATTCCAAATACAGAGCCATAAATCGGTCCTAGAGCAACGCGCCTGTCAATTGTGTGCCCCATACGTTTGTGCCTCCCAAACATAGACTGTTCCCAAAGGAAGTTTTCACATGTTCAGTCCAGCGGTCATTTCGGGTACGGCCCCGTCGAGGGCAGAGAATGATGTCCGTGTGCACCTCGTGGAAAGGTGGAGATATTTTACTAAACACACGTTTTCTGCCAGTACTTTCAAATGGATATGAAACCAGAGGACAATATATGACTCCAAGTCTTAGGAATTCATTATTGGGTGAGTATACACACGCAGCGCGCGATCGTTTCATGCCGCCGAGATCAGTCTGCTAACCGGGCGGGGATAGGACCGATCTATGGCTGTGTATTTGGAATACATGAAATGTATGTAAGACAAGTAAGACGCGCGAACGCTGGAAGCGAACGCAGCTCGAAAATATTGTGTATTTACGGACTTGTAATCCGTGTTATTTCACTGTGATGGGGAGAGAACATTGACTGTGTGTGTGTGTGTGTGTGTGTGTGTGTGTGTGTGTGTGTGTGTGTGTGTGTGTGTGTGTGTGTGTGTGTGTGTGTGTGTGTGTGTGTGTGTGTTTTGCAGGCTGTGTCTAAATTCCTGCACTCTGGCGCCCTCTGGCCCTCTACTAGGCAGTGCATGCACACAGACAGACACACACACACACACACACAGACAGACACACACACACACACACACACACACACACAACCCAAGCACGGTTACATAGTAAGCTCCACTTGGTCGGAGCCGCCATTCTAGGGCTACCAGAGCCTATGCTCTGATGAAGACTCTGGCCGAAACGCGACTTTGAACCAAAACGTATCTATTGTTTGTGTCCTCTGTCTCCTCATGTGGTTTGATAACTTCACTTTCTGGGCCAGAGGTTGTGTCCACATGGATGTAATCGGCAGGTTCAGTGGTTTCAGCATCTGGTATTATTCTGTGGCTGCCTCCATGGTCTCTCTGATCTTTATGTCCTCATCCTGAAACTCCTGCTGGTGCAACGCCTCCTCTCTGGCCCTTCCCTATTCTTCTTCCAACTCTGCCTTTTTGTTCCCCTGCAGTGTTTTCATTATATCCGTAAAGCCAGTAAGCTAGATATTCTATAGGGTCATGAGGTTGTAGTACTTTCGGCCATCCCGGCAACTCCTTCAGCGAGACATGTCCCAAGATGCCTTTTAAAAACTCTTTATTTTCTTCTTCTTTTTTTGTTTTTCTGTCTTTGCGTCTGAACATGTTATCTCTCTCCCTCTCTCCCTCTCCCTCTCTCTCTCCCAAACATGTTTTGTGAATATTGTATTTGGGTTTTTCATGGCTACAAAACATACAGACACACACACAATAACAACACAAATTACAATTACAGACATCCCAACAGGTTATCAGAAAATAAATTAAATGTGTAATGATGTGTGCCTTTCTTCCTATTGGTGTGTGTGTGTGTGTGTGTGTGTGTGCGCGCTGCGCGCGCGCGCGTGCGCGCGTGCGTGCGTGCGTGCGTGCGTGCGTGCGTGCGTGCGTGCGTGCGTGCGTGCGTGCGTGCGTGCGTGCGTGCGTGCGTGCGTGCGTGCGTGCGTGCGTGCGTGCGTGCGTGCGTGCGTGCGTGCGTGCGTGCGTGCGTGCGTGCGTGCGTGCGTGCGTGCGTGCGCGTGTGTGTGTGTGTGTGTGAGCCACACAGGTGAGGCCAGGTGTCCACTACGGAAGGACATACAGACTGACTTCCATTAGACCAACCTCCATGTCAAAATAATTATGTCCTTGGGACGTATTCATATTTAAACCATAAAAAGATGGTTTCAAATTCAATCAAATTTTCTAACATTAAAGACAATTTCATAAATTTTCATTGGTACATCAGACATACAGTAGCTTTATATTGGTGATATCAAAACATTAGAATAGTCACTCATAACATAGTTTTTTACTGTAATAATTCAAAGCGAATTGCACAGATGCATTAAACCACATCTAATTTGGCTACAGGACCCCCTGGCAACCCCCCAAAGGACCTCTCTTTGAAAACCACTGCACTAAAGTACCCAGTAAAACCCCTCAGTGTTTAAATGAACCATTCGTACACTCGTTGAGTCACATGAACACTCAGGATTTTACACTGTGTTGGAAGCCTGCTGCCTATCAAGCGCACCACTGCCTTCCATTTGTTTAAAGCCACCTGAATGACAATATTCCACATCAAACAGCCGGCTTGCCAGGTATAAAAAATGAACAGAGTGGAGAGGGAGAAGAAGGGTTGCGGAGAAAAGCAATTTTTAGCTCTGAAGAAGCTGAAAGTTTTTCTCCCGCCCCGAAAATCCATCGGCCTAATAATGCACATGGCGGCACCCCACCGGAACCAGCACAGAGAAGGGAACACGTGAGGAGAAAGCAATGAGACAGAGTTATTGTGGCTGCAGAATAAGGCCCAAAAACGGAATAAAACTGAGTGGAGAAAAAAAAGAGAAATAAGCAAATCATCATCATTTCTCTTTCCATAAGGTAATTCAGCCGTCTATTTTGACAGCGTTGCCACTGAAGCGGTCAGCCATCTGGAAGAGTGATTCTGAAAGAACTGAATTTCAAGGACCCCCAGTTTGATATGCATTCGGCCATGGACCCCCATTTGATTCACTTTTTTTTGTTAATCTCCGGGACCCCAATCTACACTGTAAAATCTCAACTCTGAGAGTGTACAAATGGAACCAAATGGACCCGTAAGGGTCCATTTGGTTCCATCTGTGCACTCTCAGATCCGTAACTCCTCAAGGACCCCTGGGGGTCCCCGGACCTCATTCTGAGAACCACTGGTGTAGAAGAGTGTTCGTCTGTGTGATCTGTGTGTGTGTGTGTGTGTGTCTGTGTCTGTGTCTGTCTGTGTGTGTGTGTGTGTGTGTGTCTGTGTCTGTGTCTGTGTGTGTGTGTGTGTGTGTGTGTGAGAGAGAGACGTACGTACCCCAAATGCTTGTGCCTCCTTGTGTCTGTCAGTTCAAACCCCTATACAAATCAGACACCCAATATCTTGTGCAGACTGCCAGTAGGCCAAGGAAGTCAATTCCCCAAATAATCTGCCTTGTCTGACTGACGTAATCAATATGATGTCACAGATCCACAGGGAAACCCCGTCACCTCTGCTCTTTATACTCTTTTCTATAAGGACGCCTCTCAGCAAGCATGCATCGACCAAACAAATCCAGTGAGCCCTCGGTGTGTAAACTTTATTAGGCTACATATCTTTACACTCCCACAAGTTCAATTATGCCCCTGGATGTTGGATTTTACCGTGCAGTTACTAATAGCATCCAGGATCACGATCCTGGGCTGATTTTGTGTGTGTGTGTGTGTGTGTGTGTGTGTGTGTGTGTGTGTGTGTGTGTGTGTGTGTGTGTGTGTGTGTGTGTGTGTGTGTGTGTGTGTGTGTGTGTGTGTGTGTGTGCGCCTGTTCAGGCCCACTAATAAGCCACCACGGCACTTAACCCATTCAATCCGGGAACGCATCTCTGTCATTTTAGATTTCTTTGGCCATTGAAAAAATAGCAGATCTACAAGCTCATAGCGCGGCACCGAGTGCCGCGCTACAAGCTTGTAGATCTGCTATTTTTGAAAAATCGTGAAAATTTGTGCAGATCTTTGAATATATAAAGGAACATTTGTAAAATATTTAGTTCCAGGGACCCCCAGAAGCAAAGATTTGAGTTACAAACGTAAAAAATATATATACATTCAAAGATTTGCACAAATGTTCACGATTTCTCAAAAAAATAGCAGATCTACAAGCTCGTAGCGCGGCATTCGGTGCCGCGCTACGAGCTTGTAGATCTGCTATTTTTCAACAGCCAAAGAAAATCTTAAAACGACAGAGATGCGTTACCCGGATCGAGCGGGTTAAACCGCCAGATCTCTTAACGGGCGGGCGAGCGATGAAGAGCTTACACGGAGCATAAGTCCGTCAGCATATGGCCTCGCAGCCTCCGCTGGCTGGGTACTTGTCCGTGTCATTATGACAGGCACATTAAATGCCCCATATCACAAGAAGTGCCGGCGTTTTTTCCCACTATAGATGTTGGAATGCCGGGGGTTCTTCTTCTTCAGCCCTCTCTCTGTATGGGTCCAGCACAGCTTATACTGTACTGTCTCGCATCGCTTCAGTGGATAGAGGGAGGCTTCATTATTATGTTAACCCATTAGGACTGGGAACGCATCTTTGTAAAAGCATTTTCTTTGGGCTATTCAAAAATAGCAGATCTACAAGCTCATAGTGCGGCTCCGAATGCCGCGCTATGAGCTTGTAGATCTGCTATTTTTTCAAAATCATGAAAGTTTGAATCTTTGAATATATATTTTGAAAGCCAACATTTTTAACTAAAATCTTTGCTTCTGGGGATTCAACAAATGTCTTCTAAATTCTTCTAAAACGTATGTTGCTACTGTATACATGTATAATATCAGTGGTTCTCAAACTTTTTCATGTCAAGGACCCCCAAAATGATATGTATTTGGCCGCGGACCCCCATCTCAAAATATGTTGTTCCAGGGACCCCCCAGAAGCACAGATCGATTAAAAATGTTCGCTTCAAAACATCAAAGATGTGCACACATTTTCACGATTTATTTTCAAAAAATAGCAGATCTACAAGCTCATAGCGCGGCACTCAGTACCGCACTATGAGCTTGTATATCTGCTATTTTTTAATAGCCAAAGAAATCTAAAAATGACAGAGATGCATTCCCGGTCTAAATGGGTTAAGGTTAGAGAGGTTTGGTTTTCCATCGGACCCCCCACTGCTTGAATAGCTCTGCACTGCATTCAAGAGAAATCATATTACACCCACAGTAAAGCACGGCGAAAACAGCAGATCTATACGAGCTCACAACGCGCAACGATGCAACACTTTGGTAAGCGATGCCGTCGTACAATGGAGTACAAATTAAAGCTGCAATCTGTAAAATATTTTTACAAACGAACAGACAAAAAGAAACGGTATTTTAATCATTCTGTATGTACTGTAACATCACAACATGAGGTTGGAGGTGATCTCCCTGCTCTTTACTGAGGAGTGTAGACCCTGGTAGACCCTGGTGTCAGAGGTATAGGACCACTACTGGTTGACAGGACATATTGCTTGAAAGATGAAAACAGAGGATCCGGGCACTCAGTGTAAAAAGGAGGAAACAGCCTTTATGAACAAACGCCTTGAGGCTGTTTTTTATCTGATGCTTCAATCCCATCTGATCCAAGGGCACCTTTGAAATGTCTTAACTATGTTTATACTCGCTGGTTAAAATTACAGGAGTTTTTACTCTATGGTGTTTGTGATATGAAATGTAAGCTTACCATAATCACAGTAAACATTATCATGTCATATTCAAGGGCTTTTTTTGGTTTTACTAAACTCCAGTCATTTTCAGTTCAGCACAGCTGAGGTGTGCGTGTCACTGTCCAGCTGACGCTCGTTGACACTCGTTAATGTAACTTGCATCAAGCAATTATGTTGTATTTCTGCAGATTCTGAACAGTTATTTCTTATAATGAAGATGTATTTGTTTCCCTGGCACAAAAGGGGGAAATAATAAACCAAATAAACACCAAAAACCAAATAAACAAATATTGGTATCAGTATCGGATATCGGCTAAATTATTATTTTACAACTTTTGTATCAAGAATTTCCATATCGGTGCATCCCTTACTCAAATGTTTTGTCAATTCCATTTTGGTCATTTCTTTACTTTTAGATAACTATAATAACCCTGCAGTAAACTCCTTTAAAGGTCTGACCCCTCTTCAACCTCCCACTGGATGACGACAGGGATGTGAAATGTCAGACTCTGCCTCTCGCTGAACCATTGTATAACAGCATTAATTAATAAATATAAAAGTCATAAGAAATATGAGGGCAGAAGATGAGGAGACGATAAAACATGGTTACAGTGACCATATTACTGGAATAAATGTCACATATTTCACGTGTTATGTCAGAGAGCGATAGAGCGAGAGACAGACAGATAAAAATAGAGAGAAATAAAGTGTACGAAAGACCCGCACGCGCGCACACGCACACACACACACACACACACACACACACACACACACACACACACACACACACACACACACACACACACACAGAGAGAGAGAGAGAGAGTTAGGTGTGGTTACCTTGAGTCCTCCACACTCCGCAGCGGAACCTCGGTCCACTCCGGTGATGTAAATGCCCAGAGCGTACTCCATCCCACCACGGATCATCAGACCCAGAGAACGACCATCGTCCAACACCAGGTTGACCTGAGAATGACAGAGAGAGAGAGCGGAGGAGGGAGAGAGAGCAAGAACAGAGAGACATCCGGGGAGGTTGATAAAGGGCAAGAAAGTAATGAAGCAAGAAGTGTGGCCTAAAATATATATCGTCGCTGTCAGGCAGAAACCTTGTATCGCCAAATTTCAACTTTTTATGTTTTTTTTTTACATTTAATGCCCTACTTCATCATACTAGAGTGTCAAGCAAAAGTAGCGAGCTTGTAAGCTGGCTATTTATGTCTGAAAAATGTCTTTCCATTTCCGGAAAAGTAACGGTTTTGGACGTACGAGGTTTCGACGCGACAGCGACGAATACATCCCAGATGTGTAGTCTTTGAAGCAGATGTCTTTGCTGGCTAAATTAAAAATTCAAGTCCCTGCTGGATCCGTGGTGTCGGTTTTTATGAACGAAATGAGGATATAAAACTTGACGCGTGTCAGAAATGATTATGCCTGGTCTCACACGGTCTTGAACGCTAACCGTACGGTGTTAGGAACTGGTGTTAGTAATGAGGAGGTTGATCTGAATGGAGTTCTGAGGAATAATGGAGTTCATGCCTCTGCCATAACTAATGTATCAATCAGTGCCGTAGACTGGCGGTGTCTGATGATGTTATATTTCTATAGATGTATGATAGGCTCACTGTATGGTATAATGCCTGTCATGATCAGCCAATCATTTTGGCTCGTAAAAGCATAAGTGATTGGGGAATCATGAATGAATGAAGCATGACTCATGCTTTGAAATCCCACATCAAAAATTTCGCAATGGCGTCAGATAATTTCAAACATTTTCAAGGAAGTTATTTTGTTTCAGGAGTAATGTGTGCTTTCTGTATGAGCTCTTGTATGTGTCTATTTTGAATACATGCGGCATGTGTATGAATACATTAGAACAGTGGTTCTCAAACTTTTTCATGTCAAGGACCCCCAAATTGACACTTATTAGCCCGCGGACCCCCATTTGAAAAGATATGCCAGGGACCCCCAATAAGAGTAGATTTTTTACGGCTCTGTAGCAGTGGCTCTCAACCATTTTGATTTCAAGGACCCCCAGTTTGACATGCATTAGGCTAGGGACCCCCATTTAATGGCATTTCTATCTCTTGGACCCCAATTTATATTGTAAAATCTATGTTAATGTAACTCAGAGTGTACACATAGAACCAAATGGTCCCGTTAGGGTCCATTTGTACACTCTCAGAGTTACAGACCCATAAGGGTCCATTTGGTTCCTAATCTATCATTTAGCTGGGGACCCCCTGGAACTCCCTCAAGGACCCCTGGGGGTCCCGGGACCCCACTTTGAGAACCAATGCATTAGCACAGTGGACAGACATCCACATAAACTGCTCCACTCCAGGGTGTCCAAGCTAGTACAGTAGCAATATATCGCAATCCATTTCTGACCAGGAGAACATTCCTAACATTATTCTAGAGACTCATAGCAATACACTTTACACAACACTCAAACTGCCAAACAAACAATTTATATAACCTCACAAGCCCGACTAGACCCTGCTGTGATTAATTCCCAAGACCTTTTCTAGTATGCAAACCAAACATTCTTCACTGCCTAATTAAAGGATCATACCATTGGTTTGGCATGTTTAGTCCATTGACTATGACTCACCATATACTTGACAACTGTGCTGCCAACCCATTTTCCAAAGCATAAACATGGTTTGTTTGGTATGAAAATAGACTTGCAGAGAGTTACTGACAGTTATGTTATCGTTGCACTTAATGCAAATTAGTGTAAAGAGCAGTCCACACACCAAGCGCTGTACGCAGTACGCTGAGTGTTACTGTGGGTTGTTGCCAACACAATTGATGAGACTTTTTGTAATTAAAGCCCCTGCGCTTTATTGACCACACACACCTACACATCAAAGTCTATATAAGATACGTGTAGCACAGCCTTAGGTCTGCAGCTTGCTAAAAAAGTCCTTTATAGCAAGCAGCTGTTTTTCATTATAGCTTTGCTCCTTTGAGCCACCAAGGGCACAATTAGACAATTTGAAAACACCTGCCATTCAATTAATCCTGGCACTGCTCCTTTGCGTCACTCTGCCCACAGCAGTCTTAATTGGGTGAGAGTGCACGAAAATGCAAGTAAATTTGGGAAAAGTGAAAAATCTGCTTCCTCGTTCTCTTTATATGGCAATAATCTTTTTTTTGTTGTTTGTTGTTGAGTTTTTTCAAGTTTAGATCGATTGGTCAACCCACTGAGAGGAAAAAGGGATGAGGAAAGACAGACAGCAGGGCAAAAGGACAGAGGTTTCCTCTTTTTATAGTAGGATTAGTCCATACAGTATGTGCGCTCCCAATATGCAGACTTTAGGAGCACAAACACGACAACTTTCTTTGCACACTTATAGCAGAGGAGCGCGGCTCATTTCATCCTCCAGGCTGTGTCTGACGACCCTGTCATTCACGAATCGATACCACAACCATGAGAAGTCTGTGCTACGTTGTTTCAGCTATTTGGTATTAACGCGGATGACAATGATGACACGACGTTCAAGCACAGCAACGGTTGATGGGTTTGAACGTTGCGGGTGTCAATAAATGCTCTGTGTGAGCAAGCAAAATGGACATAACATCAAAAGCACTCCTCAGCTCATAAAGCTGTGTGTGTGTGTGTGTGTGTATGTGTGTGTGTGTGTGTGTGTGTGTGTGTGTGTGTGTGTGTGTGTGTGTGTGTGTGTGTGTGTGTGTGTGTGTGTGTGTGTGTGTGTGTGTGTGTGTGTGTGCAGTCCCGAAGCTTTGTTCCTCTCTTCATATGCCAATGGTCAATGGTTTATTTTAGGATAACAAATAAATTAGGGACGGCATGATCAATGTCGTTAAAGCATGTATTGATTTGAAAAGTGTAGCTGAAAATATTCCCTGGAGACAAGATGGATTTATTAACAAAATTCTAAGTGGTTAATGTTGAGATTGTAATTGACAGACAGCAGTGGACAGAGACAAGGGAATATGAGGCCTGCAGCCTGCTGATATCTATCTCCAGAGTGACACACCATCACACAAAACAGGCTCCAAATGAAGATAAGACGAGTAATCTTGATCCCTATCTCTAGTGCCATGACACTCTCAGCAGGAGGCCTCTTACGGAAGCTAAATTACACTCAGATGCCTTCAGGGGCACTTCTGAGGAAGTCATACACAGGAAATTGTTAATTTAGCGTGTCAAATTGTACCCTGCTTTCGCATATGTTTGATATCAAGCCTAATTATAGTCATAATTAGTTTACTCTGTTTCCTTATGTGTGTGTATGTTATAGATGGGGTTCCAGGGGGTCCCCAGCACAGTTTGTTAATATAGCATCAAAAGCTGTTTAACCATTTTAACCCTATATACATAGGCTATTTGACAATCTAACAACAACGCTTTTTAACTGCACATTCCGTTCAAAGTGGGTTAAAAAAATGAACTGTAGTAGAACTGTTCAAAATTAAGGACGTTGAGGTAAGAAAAGCAAGCGCTCCTCTTCCCCAACACTCCACTGAATGTGGAGTGGTGTTGTTGTGAATGGGTATGGTGCACCAGCTTAATATGTTGGTGTGTAACTCTGTATTTTAGTTCTGCAAAAAAAAAAAAAAAAAAAAAATCGGTTCATTCATAAAAAAAACACTGTTTCAACGTGTGTTGTTTACGCAGTAGCATGTAGGTCACATGTTTAGCATGTCCCTCTCTCCTGCCCACCTTCTTTTCGTCGCCTTCCTGCAGAAGTTGCATGTTGCTGCGCCGCTGGCTGTCCGTCCGCCTGAGCGTGGCGCTCCGGTGCTCGGGGAGGTCAGGGGGCGGGGACACACTGCGTCCCTGGGGGTCCACCCAGGTGTACACGTGGTTGGTGACATAGCCGCCCGGTATACGACCAACAGAACGCACCGAGAGGTTGAGCTTTTTACTGCCTTTCAGCACCTGAAGGGAGGAGAGGAGAGGAGAGGAGAAGTTGTTAATTCCATGCATGATCTTAACACGGCTTCCAAGTCGATATCTGCCAGAACGTCCACACATACATGATTCAGAACTTCAAAGACATTCAGACTATGATCTATAATCCAATCTTTTTTAAATCTCTTGGTTTTACCGAGATAAACACACATGCCCACGGACACACACGCAGACACACGCACACACGCAGACACACGCACACGCACACACACACACACACACACACACACACACACACACACACACACACAATACTGCGTACTACCGGTGGAATCGGAGAGAGCACACTAATAGGTAGAACATTTATTTATGTTTTAAAGGGAATAAGAGACGTAAGCAATTTGCACATCTGTGGTGCAAACCACTCCTGGCTGTACCTGTTTTTGGCCTAGTAGACAGTAGAACGTACTAATATTTGCCCAAATAGATGTTCAACTATGACCCAACTTTGAAGGTTTTGTTTCACCAGGCATTTCAGACTTTCATGGTCTGTTTCAAAACATTATGCACACAGCAGCATGTGCTGTGATGTGTCTACTTAGACAGACAGACAGACAGACAGACAGACAGACAGGTTAGCATACAGCCACTCTGTAAAATAAGCATAGTCAGCATGGCATATCTTAATGAGATTTATTGATATTATCGCCCCATATATTGAAAAACATGCCAGACCACCATGGCATGGCATTTAAATATTTGGATCATTAGCTGGTTGAGCCTCCAGCACACTCCTTGGATGTACATACTTTGTCAGCCCGCCTTGACATTTCCACATGATTAGAACCACAATAAATTTCACATATAAACACTAATCATTACAGCTGAAACATGAGGAAGGACAACATGGATATGTCCTCACACAATTCAAGTCTTCCTAACTATCGTAATTCACCTCCTTCACTTTCCAATAAATCTGTGCACAAGCAGTAATGACTACTGCTGTTGAATTGCCTGTTAAAATGCAAATGGAGTAGGCTGGATCAACTTCATTTTTTGTCTCAGAGCATTTGGATTATATAGAGGACATACTTGAGCACATGTGGCAACCAAATCCTTTTCTTTTCACAAAGCTGATTCTTAATTCTCCTTGGAGAGGTATTACTCCAATTTAGATGATCACAGATTATCATGAGTGTGCAGACTGCAGGCCCTTCACTCTCTCTCTCTGAAACCTACTGATATTAGAGGACATGGGCCTCCGTCTATCCTCGCATATCTTTTCATAAGGACAAACCCATACAATACAAAATGAGAGAGAGAATAAGATAGAAAGAGGAAGAGAGAGTGAAAGAGAGAAAAAGAGAAGAAAGAGGCAGAGAGACAGAGAGACAGACAGACAGACAGAGTGAGGAATCAAACACCTGTCATAGGCTACATACATAAAATACAAAAACAAACAATGAATACAGCTTTGTGGCTGTATGCCTCTGCCAACTAGTTGCCATTTACATCGTTGGGATGGAACATAATACCTCCAGGCACGGCTGTCAAACGGCAGAGGCATAGAAAGCACCGCTGTACTTGAATTCTTCTCCCACTTCAAGCAAATTTTTGATGGACTTCTAGTGAGTTTAATTTTGCATCCTCATCATCATCATCATTATCATCCTCATCAACATATCTCAGATTTCACCCCATAAAACGCAATATTTTCACACGGAAACCACGGACCCTCTCTCTGTTTTATGGGGTGATGTAATTTGTGCAGGTTGGCGTCTCTCTCTCTCTCTCTCTCTCTCTCTCTCTCTCAGCCGCTTTGCCAGCCAAGCCACCACTCTGATTTATGGTTCCCAACAGGCTCTCTCATGGTGCGTGCTGGGCCGAGAAATTTGACCGTACATTTATGGGAAATGGACGAAGCAGTGAGCAGTGTTTGGATGAAACGGGAAGCGAAAAAAAAAAGAGAGTTAGGGGAACACAACGCACAGTGGTGTAAAGTAACTAAGTACATTTACTCAAGGTAATTTTACTTTACTGGAGTATTTCCAGTTTTCAGTACTTTTACTCCACTACTGTATCTCAAGGGGCAAATGTTGTTCTTTTACTCCACTACAATTATTTGAAAACTACTAGTTACTTTGCAGATATCAATTATTACATTATAAAACATACATTAACCACTTTAGCCTTATTTTATACCTAGGCTATTTTCAAACATTTTAGTACTTTTACTTTTGGTACTTTAAGCACATTTTGATACCAATACTTTTGTACTTTTACTCAAGTACATTTTTAATTCCGGACTTCTACTTGTAACAGAGTACTTCTACATTGCAGTATTGATACTTTTACTTAAGTAAAACATTTGAGTACTTTTTCCACCACTGACGACGCATGCAAGGACTCAGGAGAGGAGCAGGCGGGGGGGAAGCAGAGCTAATGCGTCATTTGTAGGCTACTCCGTCGTATGGCGGTGTTGCACGCTGAAAATAGGCAATGTATGAGCCTACGAGGCTTCGCGGTGCGATGCGTTGCGACACGTTTCCCAAATGAGCTCACGCTTCACGACGCGACGCACCGTGAGCTCATGAATGGTCTATTTCCGGCGCGCGACATCGTCGTATGACGAACTATGAATCAGGCTTAGCCCGTTAAAACCGGTCTGTGTAACCACTTTAACCATTATTTTATACTTTGGCAATTTTTTAAAAAATCTTGAAAATGTGTGCAAATCATTGAACATTTATAACTAAAATCTTTGTTTCTGGGGATTCTACAAATGTCAAAATCTAGTTTTCTGAAATGTTTTGCTTTTTTGTATGTTGCTATAATATCAGCGGTTCTCAAACTTTTTTCATGTCAAGGGCCCCCAAACGTATTTGGCCGCGGACCCCCATCTCAAAATATTTTGTTCCAGGGACCCCCAAAAGCAAAGATTTGAGTAAAATGTTATATAAAAATATACAATATATTCAAAGATTTGCACACGAAAAATAGCAGATCTACAAGCTCATAGCGCTATGAGCTTGTTTATCTGCTATTTTTGAATAGGCAAAGAAATCTTAAAATGACACAGATGCGTTCCCGGTCTTAATGGGTTAACGGATGTACTGCATGCTGCTGGCAGTGTGGGTTTCTGCAGAGCGCTCAACTGGTTTCCCCATGTTGCTGTGTGGGGCTAAAGCCGCCTCGTCTGTGGGAGGTGGGGGGGGAGTGCTGATTGTGACACTGCGCTGATGAAGCGAGGCCTGCTCGCCAGGCGGAACAAACAGTACTGGAAAAAAATAATGGGAAATATAACAGAGTATAATGGGAAATGGCAAAGGCAGGTAAACTGCTTCTGGAATGAGGCCTCAGACAAAACAATGTGCTCGTTGTGAGAAGCTGGGTGATCCATTGTGCACGCAACGCCGGGCTCCACGAGCCGTCCGACTTCATTTAGGGGGCCCAGGCTCGATGTAGGTGTAACGTACTAGCTATTGCATTAGGGAAGTGAAAGATTAAGCATCCACCAGTACCAGTGGTGAGTTCTTTAACTAATAGCACCACAGCGACATCATACACACAAAACATGACCCCCCCCTCCCCCCCACCCCCGTAACATTTATGTTCTTCCTGACATTCAAAATTCTACCACTGAACTAAGACGGAAAACCTGCTTGGCGAGGGAGCTTTTGCGCCTTTAGTTTCAGGGCAATACCACTTGTCAACCAGCAGTTGTCCTACCGGACCACAAGGTCTACATTTCTTGGTACAAAAGCAGGGAGACCTCCTCCAACCATGCACTGAAGATATGCTAGTTACATATTAGTATTAACGTATCAATGTCCACTCTACTCTACTCGCTTTGGAAGAACACAATTAGCTGCTATGAACGTTCCGAGCAGGTTGGGCTTATGAGAAAAGGGTCCACCAGGGCATACTGGTAATTTGTGGTTAAAGCCTATTTGCTTCTCGGGCTTGAAAACACTCACTAATTGTTTCCACTAATTGGCCACACTTGATAGGTTGTTTGCACGGATGAATCGTTTCTCACACACCGACAAACCACAACACACCTGCAGGCTGATGCACACATATACAGTTCATACTGTATACAAATACACACTCATTTGCACAGACACACTCAGGAGGTAGAGCGCGGCCGCCTTGGAATTGGAAGGTTCCCGGTTCGACCCCCAGCTGGCTCCTCCTGGCTGCGCTCCTCCTGGCTCCTTGAGCAAGACACTTAAAGGGATAATTCACCCAAACAATTCGATTAGTCACTCCATGGAGACTTGAATTCATGGATGTTTTTTTTTGTTTTTGTCGCATTCCTAAGCCAATAATTTGATGACCAGCGGACCAGTATGCAGCAGTTCCGGCAGGAGACACAAAGGAGACTCTTTGTGTCTCCTACGAGAACCGCTGCCGGTCATCAAATTATTTACTTAGGAATGTGACAAAAACTAAAAAATATCCATGAATTCAAGTCTCCACGGGGTGACTAATCGATAGAAAAAGTCATTTTGGGGGTGAACTATCCCTTTAACCGCTAACCGCTCCCGATGAGCAGGTTGGCGCCTTGCGAGGCTGCCTTTGCAAGCGGTTTGTGAATGTGTCTGTGAATGGGTGAATGTGAAATAAATTGTAGAGCGCTTTGAAGGGTCAGACAGGACTAGAAAGGTGCTATATAAATACAGTCCATTTACCATTTACCAGAGCACCTCCCCCACAGTAGAGGCTTTCCACACTGCAAGGCTTTTAATGTTGGCCAACATAACCTTTCTCATTAACTGCAGAGACAACACTATCCACATAAATCCGATAGCGTCCACATTCTGGGCATGTCATCAAACTGGCAGCCATTCTGTGAAAATAGGTGAACATTCAGCAAAAAATAGCTGATCTACAAGCTGTTGTCTATTTTTTGGTGAAGAGATTTGATGAAGAGGGGAAAAAGAAGGGGGCCAAGTATAGACTCCTGATCTTGGTCAACAAAGTATATAGCCTTTGGTTAATGGTATTTTCAAGACCAAAAAGGGTAATATTGTACACTGCTTCAGATAGTCGAACACAACAACACAGCCAATAGAGGGAGTGTCATCATACAAATATTTAGTCTTATCTTGATGAAAATGTTCTCACAAATCCCACATCCAACAGCCCACAAAAAAGCTTAAATCCCCTTAGAAAGACATTTTTGAAATAAAAATAGCTTTGCCTTCAAGCCAAAACAAATCTGGTTGCAGACACTTTTTTGTCTTTGTTGGACTATGGTGATCATATACAATAATATGCATGCCCCAAGATCTTTCCTCACACACATTTCATAGACAGTACAAAGGCTATAAACGGCTTTACATAAGGCAATAAAGGCATATAAAGACATAAAAAGGAATTTAAAGGCATAATAAAATAGAGCAATAAAAAAATACAACAGGCATAAGCTGAATTATTTCATAAAAGGCAGTGGAGAACAAAGTCTTTATCTGGATCTAAAAGTAGTCGGCGTGGGCACAAGTCTCAGATCCTCTGGAAGTTTTCTCCAACTGTGTGAGACATAATAACTAGGCTGCCTCAGCCGTATCTTGTTATAACTCTAGGAAAAGTTAAGCTCGATTCATACTTTCGTTGCGCGACGCCGTCATGCGCCGGAGCATAAATTAGCCTTTTGTAGAGCGGTCCCAGACGACCTGGGACTTACATTTAAAGATGACTTGATTTAAAGATGATCACCAAGAGATTAAAAACTATTCTATAACTCAATGAACAGTGAAGAGATCGGAGAAGAATCAAGAAGGTTTATTTTGTCACTCTCTCATACAGGTACAAGAAGCGAAATGTTGGTTGGCCCAGGGCCGAACTGGGACTAAAATTCGGCCCTGGCATTTTGGCCCAGACCAGCCCACCACAACCGGAAAAGCCCTCTCCACTTAGAGGCCACACAGCCCAAACATTATCGTAACTAATAATTGGGCCGCGCAACCCAGAAATGACCGTAATGTTTTTTTGAAATCATGATTTTTTTTGGCCCACTGGCCCATCGGGCATATGCCCGGTATGCCAAATGGCCAATCCGCCCCTGGGTTGGCCATGTAAAGTATATAGAACATGAGAATGAATTGGTGTTCAGCTGTTTGTGTGTTTGTGTGTTCGTGCGTGCGCGTACTGCGTGCATTTGTTGGACGTACAGTAGAGAATCCGCTCAGCCAGAAGGATTAATGAGTAATTGACAAGGCCGCCAACATAGACTTAATGGACCAGAGTCATCAATCACAGGGATTAGCCAAAGGAAAACATCCACGATTGAGCTCCGGCCCCTGTGCCATCACCACTTATCTACCCATTCCACAATCCATCTTTTACCCTCTCTCTTTAATTAGTGTGCATACCCCTAACCCCCACAGCAAAAATCCTTCATTGTTCTTATAGGGTGGAAAAACGGACCCCGTTGGGATACAAGCGCACATACACACACAAATGTATGCACATATGCACATAACAGACACGCCCATTATTCACTCACAATGTACAAGGGAGCGATTAACAGTTTTGCATGAATGCTGCAGCTTCCTTGTAGTTCTCTCTCTCTCTCTCTCTCTCTCTCTCTCTCTCTCTCTCTCTCTCTCTCTCTCTCTCTCTCTCTCTCTCTCTCTCTCTCTCTCTCTCTCTCTCTCTCTCTCTCTCTCTCTCTCTCTCTCTCTCTCTCTCTAACTCCTTCCTTTCCATTATGGCTCTATACTGTTCATCATCTCTTCCATTCAACATTTACCAGCCTGCCTGAAACCACTCATTAAGACATGGGCTATAATCCCCCCTGGTGACAACAACATAACTCTTTGAATTTTTTAATTCTGCTGCATGCAGACACAGAGGGTATTATTCATAATACATGACAGTTATTTCTATTATTGCGCTAGATAAGCAAAAAAAACAAAACCCATGAAGTTGTACACTCTGAAACTAAATGTTATTAAATAATGATACTAGGACAAACCTACAGTATGCATGGTACATTTGTACTATCAACTTTTCACACTCTCGGAGTCAACGGCACACGGAAAAAGAGACGGAAAAATGCCAAATGCAGCTAAAAGAAGAGTTTCCACGATACATAATGTTCTACATACTGTTTTAAATCACTGATTCATGCACTCATCCCTGCATTGAACTGGTCACATTCAATTATATTTTACATCGGTATGGTAGTGCCTATATGTCAATGGGTCAAAACATACACAGCAAAACCGTGACTGTAAAATGTAATGTACCCTTATAGGTTCATTGTTGTACATTCACACTCAAGAGTTATATTGAACCCTGTGGCTGTGCGTCTGTCCACCACTCCTTTCAACCCCCCCCCCCCATTCCCATTAATCAAACTTGCTTCCCACAGCTCTGCTCTCCTCCTACGTAGGTCATATCTCCTGTATCGAACGCCATATCTCTCGGCGTCTGTTATTTACGAGGCCTTCTACACCCAGGCGTCAACACCCTGCATCTTTCACCGACATTTACTCAGCGAGAAAGAGAGCGAGAGAGAAATGGTCATCTCCGCCATGCTCTTAGATCTGAGCCTGCATCTCTGCATTGGTGCACACGTTAACGCATTAAGACCGGGAACGCATCTGTGTCATTTTAAGATTTCTTTGGCTATTAAAAAAAATTGCAGATATACAAGCTCATAGCGCGGCACCGAGTGCCGCGCTGTGAGCTTGTAGATCTGCTATTTTTGAAAAACCTTGAAAATGTGTGCAAATCTTTGAATATATATATTTTTGGAAAACATCTCATGTTGCTATAATCAGTGGTGCTCAAACATTTTCATGTCAAGGACCCACAAAAGTTTATGTATTTGGCTGTGGACCCCCATCTCAAAATATTTAGTTCCAGGGACCCCCCCCCATAGGCGAAGATTTGAGTTAAAAATGCTTTAAAAAATATATACAGTATATTCAAAGATTTGCACAAACTTTCACGATTAAAAAAATTATAAATAGCAGATCTACAAGCTCATAGCGCGACACTCGGTGCCGTGCTATGAGCTTCTGCTATTTTTGAATAGCCAACGAAATCTTGAAATGAAACACTGTATGCGTTCCCGGTCTTAATGGGTTAAAGTATAAGGTACCTCTATGCACGGAAGTCCATGAATGATAACTATAACAATGACTATAATAATAATGATGTGAGCATCCACACTGTTTAATTCAAGTTATAGTTGGAGCCCCAAAATGGATATTGATGCCCCATCAGTGCTGTATTACGCTTTGTTGCACAAAGCAGAATACCAGCAGGGCGTGGGTTAAAAAAATCCTCAAAGACGAGAGGTCCTTGATCCTATGTTCAAAGTGGAATGGTCTTTGTTCCATCAGCAATGAAGTGCTCTTATTGAAATCTCACTCACTCAGTCACTCACTCGTGTGCATGGCATTTATTGTCTCCGCCAGGCCGAAAGCGTGGCCGAGACTATGTTTTTTTTGCCCCTGTCCGTCCGTCCGTCCGTCCGTCCGTCCGTCCGTCCGTCTGAACGTCACTTTGTCTGTCTTTGTACAGCTAATCTCCGGCACTGTTAGACCAATCGGCGTGACAATGTGCACACACACTCCTGATGCCAGAGCAGAACCTCTCACTTCTCACATTGGGCCAGTTATAGCACCATCAGAACACATCTTTTGATATTACTCCCACAGATTTTGTCCAAACATCATGCAAATCGGTACACATTATCTCTACAGTCATGTGATCAAGATGGAGCTGTCCGATTTTTCATATTCCATCCTGATTGGCTAAGATTGGCTTCCAAAGTTTGCAGGAGTGGTTTTGAACAAAATGCCTCAAATCATGAACACAGTGTCTGGGAAACTTTGCACGCACATTCCCACTAAGCCTAGAAAGAACCTTCATCCCAAACGTTTCAAATCTCATGGTGGCGCTACAACAGCCATTTCATATTTTGGCTTATAACTCTTGAACCGTAGGTCGTACAGTAAACATATTTTTTCCTGGATTACTTGGATCATGACGCAATTTATAGGCCCCGTTTGTGCCAGATTACATTTTCTGCCAGAGTGTGTTTTCCCACAGATTTTGTCCAAAACTCACACAAATCTGTAAACATTATCTCTGGGGTCATGTCATCAAGATTTTTCAGATCCCATTCCGATTGGCTATGACTGCCTTCCAAAGTTTGCGGGCCCTGGGGTGTGCAACCCAGCCTGGCGGAGACCTGTGCTCCGAGGTGCACACTTTTCTAGTTCATGTATGTATTCACATGCACAAATCAATCTACATTCATGTGTGTGTATGTATGCACAGCACACATACTGTAGGTCTACTGTACTGTACCTTTCCACCTCTGCATGAATGACTGCACGCCAGCCACTCAAGTGCTCCGGTGCTCCAGTTTGCAGGGGAAAAGCCCATGACAGTAATGAATTGCCTCCTGCTAGGGGCCGTATAGAAGCTTACTTTGGAATGTACAGCTGCATACTGTAGCAGCGGCCATGTCTGTTTCCATTGTACGTACCGAATCAATTACAAACCACCTTCTGCTCACAAACACACAGACGTAGCTGTATCCACTCAGACCCCGCCACTCACACACACACACACACACACACACACACAAGTGAGCGCCCCCCCCCCCCGAGGGATCACAAAGGCATCTGGAGTATGAAATGGGATGATTTCAACCACTTAAACCCTATATACTTATTTGACCAGGGCCCCCCAGCGGGCCACACTGTACTTGGCTCACTCCTTTTTTCCCTCTACACCAAATCTCTTTGCGGGAAAATAACCAATCCACATGCTGACAACGTATCGCGTTGGGAGCTTGTAGATCGGATATTTTCAGCAAATGTTCACCTATTTTTTGCCGAATGTTCACCTATTATGACGTGCCCAGAATAGGGACGCTAGGATTCACGTGGTTAAGTAATCACGGCTTCTTCTGCCTTCTTTAATAGCAAGGCAGTACAAATTGGAGCTGTGACAGTTTTTGCAGTAAATGTCTGAGGTAGAGGACAGATGATTCTTATCAGTGTTAATGGTGATTAGACTCAAACATCTCATCAAGCAGACAACATGACTTATTTCCTCATTTGAGCACATCAGAAGCGCCATGATGCCAGATGTGTTTATTTTTTTGTACCTTCCATACCAGCCCCTATTATATATTCCACTCGCTGCGTTGACCTTGAAAGACTATCCTCGGATTTTATCGGTTGGTGATCATAGGCTTTCATCAATGGTTGATTGCATTGTCTTCGTCGTGTCATTCACAGACTGATCAGAATGTCCATGCTTTCATGATGCCATTACTTTTCCCTCATCAGTGGTCACACTTGGGATGATGATTGGGGTTGTCGCAGAAGTTGCGGGTCCAATCAAAAATGTAATAGGATCGGAATACAGCCGAAGCGCACCATACTGTAAGTGCACACGCATGTATTGTGCCAATTTAAAATTCCCAGAGAAGGATTCATTCTATTCCTGAAATGGAATTAAAAATCCAAAATTCGATTTAGTCAAGGAGTCGTATCATTTCGTTGTCGTTACACCAAGCTACTCTTGCTTGCAACAAATTGCTCCTGGATTGTCTGGATTAGAGTTTAAGATTTTTGCCCGAACCCGTCGGGACCCGACCCGGCCCGTCGGCACGGGCTGGGCCAGGTCCAATTGGTCACGTATTTGTCGGGCTTTGGGTCGCGCTGGGCAACAAAAATTAATTTCTTTTTTTATCCAAATAAATGCATATATTAATTAATTTGTAGCATATTCTTTTTTTCTAACAGACTGTTGGAAAAGGGTGAATGACTCCTGTTCTTAACGAATTACCAAGATTTTATGAGAAAAAAGGCTGCATGCAGCAATTAAGCTTGTTTAGAAAAATGACGGGCTACGGGCTGGGCTGGGCCCAATGTGTCAATTATGTATCGGGCTTTGGGTCGGGCTGGGCTTGAAGTTCTGTCGGGCTGGGTCAAGCCGGGCTCAAATATTTAGGCCCGATTAAAGCTCTAGTCTGGATTGAAACCTCTGCAACCCGTCAAGCTATACAATCCAAAGCAAATGTAATCTCACTCAGTGTCTTTGCATTTGGCAAATGCAAACCGTAATAGCTCAAATCAAATCAAATAGATTTGAGCTATTACCCCCTGTGTTGCTTAATATACACAAGTACAATACAGAAAGTACATTCATTTACATGAAATAATATTTTATTCCTTATTCCATTTATTTTTGTGGGAAGTATTGTGATTCTTTAACTGATCAGACTGATTATAGATCTTGATCTAACGCAACTGCGCTTTTTAGAAATAACAATATATGTCTTTTACAATCAATCAGTGGGCAAAAGTGTCATTGTTTTAAACTGGTATGCGTTATTGGTAACGTTTGGAGAAATCTGATTAAACTGGGTTGATCGTTTTTCTTTCCAACCATCTTGACAGCACATGCCATAAGCACACTGTCAATAATAATCTTCCGCGTGGCCAGACCTGCGTCTCGTCAAACTCTACATGAGATTAAATTAAACTGTCAATGTGTGACAAGCTAACTCTCAGGTCACATTGGTCTGACGAATGAGGAGGGCCAGCTAAGAGGGCGTAAAAAAAAGATAGCTTCCTTGTTAATCTCTAGGAGTATACTGCTAGGAAATTATTTTTATTACAGTAGCTCTGGAAACCTTGATTTTATGTCCTTGACTGAGATATGGTTGAAGTGCATCCTCCTGATTATGACAGTTTTAGCTTCAGCTTTAGTGTCATGTGGTCAGTCCCATACCCAGACTGGCCAACGGGAGATTCAAGACATTTCCAGATGGGCTGTGTAATCGCTGCTGTGGCCTACAGTCATGGCCAGCAAAAAATGTAGTTTTGAATGAATCCCAGAACTGCAAGTCGTCATATAAGTGAACACGGCAGGCAATAAAATAGTTTATTTTTATTATTATTATTATATTTATTTTTTAACCGATTATACCCTCTAGGCTCTGTAAACTGGACCTAAGTCGGCTCTGCACTTGGTCCACTTTTTTCC